>NW_024386805.1:102352-306833 GCF_900408965.1 Simochromis diagramma
GGGTGTGTGTCTGTGGCTCAGGTGTAGAGTGAGGGTGGGGCACCACAGCAGCATGCTGGGACTGCTGAGGTGGAGGAGGGAGTGATGATGACATCAGAGCTGCAGCACAGAGACCGTGAACACACAGTCTGTTCATCTTTGCATAGATACAATATACAGCACAATATTGATGACAGACACGCTGTGGGAGCTTCCACAGTACACTGACGTCAGCATCCAGGTCCTCCTGCTGCTCCCCCCTCAGAGCCCCGTGATCAGCACCAACACATTCAGTTAGATGACAGAGTCCAGCTGCAGCTAGAATCAGCTCCCCTCTGTGAACAACAGCACAGCGTCAGTGTTTCACACTCAGTGAAAGGAGGAAACAGCAGAAGAACACCATGTGTGCTACGTTTCCCAGGACACACTACAAACTGCACAAATACAGAGCAGCACGTGGAAGGACCTGCAGCTGCATTTACAGAGAAAAGACAGCGTGATGTCCTGTATGGACAGGTGGAAGGAACCAAGTCCTCAGCTGGAACACTCGTGTTTGTCCACAGACAGGAAACACAGCAGGAAACTTCCTCACAGAAGTGCAGCTCATGGATAACACACTTCCTGTCAGTCAGAATGAGGCTGCAGCCAAACACAGAAAGGTGTTTTTGTCCAGATGAGCCCAGAGAAGAAACACGAGTGTTCACAGACATCAGAAGCTCAGAGAGGTGAAACATGAGGTTGGAGTCCTCGTCAGCATCCAGAAGAGCTGCTGTGAAACCCTGAGTACTCATGACAGACTCTGATGGCACAAACACATCATGATTCAAACAGAAAGACAAACATGGAGCTCCTGATCCTCCTGCATGAGAACAAGCTGACATGAGCGCTGTCTGAGAGTGTCTCCCTGTCACAGTGACAATAACACAGCTGCTGCTCACAGTCATTAAACTGACCTGAGGTCAGCTGTGCTCCTTACATATGAACCATGTGACCTCACATCAGTGCTGTGGATGACTGTAGTCATAGAAGAGTAGAGCTGTAGCAGGTGGTGTGAGGAGGAGGTGGTGTATTCTAGTTAACGCAGTACTGAAACACTCCAGCAGAGGGCGCTGTTAAGTCCTTATTGTAACACAGTTACTGTGTGCAGTTAGACTTCATACATAAGCTGCACTTATTTCCATCAGACATGCTGTCAGTAAATGATTGGTTTCTATTGATTCTACTTCCTGTTGACTCGTTTGATGACAGTGAAACAATCACAGCTGATTGTGTGATGATGTAAACTGTCACTGTTACATTCAGTGTGTGTGACATAATGTTAGTGCAGGCTGATAACAGCCTGGTTCTGTTAGAAACACATGAACGTGTCCATAGATCAGTGTGTGTTTAACATGAGAGCTTCAGCCCTGCTGATGTGTTAAATAAAGACATGCAGGAAAACTGATGAGACTCTGAAATAACTCTTTATATTTATAATGTAACTCTGCATCAAAAGAACAACAAAGGATCCCAGACAGGTTTCTGTGAACAAAGACCATTCTGATGTTTCTGTGTTTCTAACAGTTTGACATTATTAGTAAACAGACTGCAGTGAGCAGCATTTATAAAGAGCTTATATATAAAGATATGACAGCTGTTTGACAAGTTTATCACTCTGTGTTTGGACCTGATCAGTCCAGCTGTTTACTTGAAACATGTTCATTTACCTGTTCTGTTATATTCATGTTCTTGTCTCTGTTGAAAACACATTTTAATGTCCCTCAGATTTTTCTCCCAGATGAATAAATATAAAAATGACACAAACTGACTGCAGCTACTTTTTGTCCTTTCTGTCAAAAACCTTCATGTGACTCATGAGAGACACGTTTCAGCTGTTTGTGACAGATCAGAGGCCAACAAGTCATTTATAACACTTTCCATCATTGTTTAGCACAAACACATGTTGACACAGCAGCGGGGCCGCAGTGAGAGTCAGAGCGAGGAGATCAAAACTCCTGTTTGACCACAGCCTCAGTTTGTTCCTGCACTTCAAACACTTCCTGTTGTTGACTGGGTGGAGTCAGGAAGCCAGCGAGGCCCTGCAGGACTGAGACTGCAGACTGGGACGTGCTCTGTGATGGAGATCAACAGCATCACTGACTGTTTCTGTGAGGACACCATCATCCCAGCAGGGCTGTTTCCCAACAACAAGCCCTGGACCATCAGAGACCTGAAGCTGCTGCTGAATGAAAGAAGAGGATCTTCAGGTCTGGAACAAGGACCAGCTGAGAGTGTTAATAACGTTACTAATGTTCAGCTACACTTTACTAGGTCACATCTGTGACACACGTCACTTAAACAAAGAAGGAAATATTGGCTCTGTTTCATCTGCTGGGCCCAAAAGTGACTCCTGTATTTAAACTGCTATGAAGAACTTGTTGGTCTATAATATGTGAAACATGTGTCAAATGTGTCCATCATGAAAGATATCAGGTCATCTTGAGCCACAAAAACATTCCTACCATGAGGTAGAAGCTGGAATCAGTTTGTTGCAGACGTTTATATATCCGATATTTATCCAGTTAAAAGCTGAAATTCAAAAACGTCTTTTCCAGAGTCGTCTGTCCAAGAGGAGCAGAAGCTGCAACAAATATAACAACAGTTATTTAAGGCTGTTTTAAACGGCCACAAAGGAGCAGATTGGTTATAATGCAGCTGCTTCAGAGGAACGAACACTGTTTTTATTTCATGTGTAACACCTTTCAATGATGTGTTGACTAAAGTCTATTGACCAGTATAAGTAAAGACATCACACACACACATGGAAACACTGAAACCTGTTTGTGGTGCAGCAGCGGTCCCAGCTGCTCGCCTTTATCTAGACTGGGTCGGCTGCTGATCTCAATATAATCAATGTTTAAAGTTCTCAGTGTTTCTGTGTTGCTGCGTATAGGATCTCCCAGCATCATCACTGTGCTGTCCAGTCATTGTGTGCGAGGTTACCCTTATAGTGCGATGTGTGTTTGCACAAAGAGAAGCATGTGTGTCAAATATAAATAAGCACAGAACAGAAACAGCTGCTCGTTTCTTCTGTTTAGAGTCAAGTTAGTGTTTTGTGTCTTTGTTTGAGGCCTGATGTCAAGCAGAGGTGTGTGTAACTGCACTGTTCTGTTATATGTGTGAAGTGTGTGCTTCTCTTCAGCATCATCTTTGTCACACAGAGGAGTCTGTGGAAACATCCAGAACTGAGGCAGTGCTACAGATGCTTCAAATAAAGTGGTGTATTATCCATGTTTTCTATGGATCACAGCCAGTATCCTGATATAACGAGCCCCCTTTTTGTGGATTTTAGAGCCTCTGACTTTTGCTGCGTCTCATTTCAAGCACAAGAGCAAGAAGTGGATGAAGAAATGGGGCGAGTGGGGTCAGTGTGGTGCACGTCAGCTGTGCTCACACATGCTTTCACAAAGAACATGTGTGTTCATCGGCAGCATTAAGGTGCACTTTAGTCTTCATAATAATAAAGTATTCTGACTTTATTCTTCTGAATCCTCACAGTCATGTTGCAGCTCTGCTCTGCTTTAAGAAAATGTTCTACCAGGATGTTACTTTCCTAAACGTGTTCTCCAAATGTTCCCAAAGACTTTGTTCTAAGTCGTTCTACATGATGAAACATCCACACTGAGTTTAAGAAGGACACACAAACACCATCTGTCCTTTCATCATGTGTACAAACGTGTTCAGATGTCAAATGTACCGTGAATGGATGCAAATGTGGATCGTTCCAATAAAATGAGACAGTTTTGTAAGTGGATCCCAGTTTGAAGTTCATTGAAACCTATAAGAACATGTTATTCAAACCAATTTTATCCTACAGGAAGCAGCATCAGGGGAACAGGAAACATTCAAACATGTTTACTGTAAGAACTGCACAAAGGAAGAAAACACAATCCTACACACGAGCACTTTAAAATGGACATTTAGCTTTTCAAACATCAGGGAGCTGCAATAACAACACTGTGCCCATTCTGATCAGACTGAAAGATTTATAGAGATTTATCCATGTGCTGCAAAAGGATTTGATATCAACATAGATGCAGATTAGCAGGAGCATTTTCTTCATATTGATTTAGAGTTCAGTACCAGGAATATGTAGAATCAACATCTGTGTGCATGACGAGTGATGAAGATTCAAAGTCAGGCTTTCAAAGGATGTCAGAGTTGGTGTCTCTATCTGTGACTGTCCCAGAGGAACCTACCTGAGGGATTATTACAGATCTGTCTATCTAGAAAGACTTGCATTGATTCACAGTGTACAATTCTTTCTAACCTATTAACATCTTCCTCCAAATCCTGTTTCTGCTGTTTAATGACATATGTCTGAATACAGACAGTGGAAAAATGTCAGTTTTAGTTTTACTGGATCTCAGTGCAGCATTTGATACAGTTGACCACAACATATTACTCAAACGACTGGAGAACTGGACAGGTCTTTCAGGAACTGTACTAAACTGGTTCAAAACATACTTAGAAAACAGGAAATACTTTGTATCAATAGGTAACTTCACATCTGAGCAGACAAGTATCACATGTGGAGTTCCCCAAGGTTCCATCTTGGGACCCCTTCTGTTTAACATTTACATGCTCCCACTGCCACAGATTATAAAGAACAACAAAATAAACTGTCATAGCTATGCAGATGACACACAAATATATATCACAATGTCACCAGGAGACCAAGGCCCCGTACAATTTTCTCCAGCTAAACAAAAACAAAACTGAGGTAATAGTCTTTGGCGCCAAAGAAAAACGATTACAGGTGACCAGAGAACTTCAATCTATACATCTAAAAACCACAAACTTTGGGTGTAGTGATGGATGCAGACCTAAACTTAGAAAAACACATTAAGACAATAACAAAATCAGCTTACTATCACCTCAAGAATATTTCAAGGATAAAAGATCTGATGTCTCAACAGGACCTGGAAAAACTAGTCCATGCATTCATCTTTAGTAGGCTTGATTACTGTAACAGCATCTTTACAGGTCTACCTAAAACATCAGTCAGACAACTACAGCTCATTCAGAACTCTGCTGCTCGAGTCCTCACTAAGACCAAAAAAGTGGACATCAGTCCAGCTCTGAGGTCTTTACACTGGCTGCCTGTCCGTCAGAGGATAGACTTTAAAGTTCTGATGCTGGTCTATAAAGCTCTGAATGGTTTAGGACCAAAATACATCAGTGACCTCCTGACCCAGTATGAACCTTCCAGATCCCTCAGGTCATCTGGATCCGGTCTTTTATCAGTTCCCAGAGTCAGAACCAGACACGGAGAAGCTGCATTCAGCTTTTATGCTCCTTATATCTGGAACAAACTCCCAGAAAACCTCAGATCAGCTGAAACACTCAGTTTATTTAAATCCAGGTTGAAGACTCACCTGTTCTCAGCTGCATTTGAATAAAGCACCAAATCCACACTTTTAAGCTTAAATTTCAAAACTTACATTTAACTACTGATTTTATCTACTGTTCTGATCTGTTTTGATTTTATATACTGTTTTATTTGTTTGTTTGTTAATTAGTTAGTTAGTTTGTTTGCTTGTTTTAATCAATTTTAAATCATGCTTTTTATTTGTTTTTGTTTCTAATGTCTCTGTAAAGCACTTTGAATCACCTTGTTGTTGAATTGTGCTATACAAATAAACTTGCCTTGCCTTGCCATCAGAAGGGCTCAAACCTCCTGCTGTTTCTACTGGACCATAAATTCTACTTTATGATGATCTCCAAAAATAAAAACGTGAGTTTATTTGTGAACTCTGTGAAATGTGTCTGATGTTTAGTTTGAACCAATCCTGTGTCAGCTGCAGCCACATCATTGCCACACATACAAATGGGTGCGTTCCTGTTTAGACCTGCTGGCTGTCAGTGGGCTTCATTCCATTTCAGACTGCCGGTGGTCGGCTGTGATCTAAACTCAACATGGCTCCTGTGTTAGAAGAGCCTCTGATTTTAAACTTTGCACATTTAATAGTTTCTTTCCAACACTGTGGAGCTACCAGCCCAGTATATGTAGCCACAGTAGATGGAGTTATCAAGCTGACTGACAAACATCAGGACTCATGTGATCCCTACATGTGGACCTTTTCACAGATGGATCCAAGTGCAGATTCAACTCTGCATTACATTTGACTTCAGCTGTTACACACTTTCTAGCTGTGTCACTTCCTGCTTTTTGGATCAGATAGTTTATCCATGTCCACAAATGTTTGGCTGCATGTTTTTATCATCTATATTTCCAGTCTTCATACAGCCGATATTTCATGTGAACTCCAACCTGCCAGCTGCCATCACGTTTTCAGGGTTCATTCAGTGTTGAAATGTAGGACAAACAGCAGCACATGTTCTCTAAATGTTTGCTGCAGTCATTTTAAATGAAGCTGATACTACATGAGACATTTTCCATATTTACTGTCTTTGAACAGAGAATAATAAAGCCATCAAACATATACAGGCTGTGCAAATACAAACTTCTGTGGTGCATTTGATGACCTGCAGAGGAGAACAAGTCGGGCTTTTCAGCCCTAACACAACCTCTTTGTTCTCAATACTACAAAACCTTCAAAGGCTGATATGCAAGTTTGCATGAATCACCAACACAGTTGTGTTTGTTTCTAGTATAATTATAAATAAGCTGATCAAATATCTGCTGACTGATTAGATCCAGTATCTATTACAGATGAACTGGATATCACAGCGCATGTTGTTAATCCGTCATATCAAACTAAACAGTGTTGCTGGTGTAAATATCCTCCAATAAAGTCAGATGAGGGCTGCTGTTGCCAGGTAACGATGATGTCACACTGGATCTTCTGATCTTTAGCATCGTAGCGCTCGGAGTCTGATGTTGGCTCATGTGTTGTTAAACACCAACATGACGTTCTACTAGTCAAGGCCTCACCTTCACCCACTGATGCTGATCACACAGACCCACTAATAGAACTGTTTTATCAGGTTTATGCAGCGTCAGCATTAATGTCACATTTAATCAGACCACATTTACATTACAAGCCCACTACAACCATATGGAACTCCAAAGTGTTCAAAATTAAATAAATAAATAAGTCATGATGAAATAAATAACTATGTGAATAAATAAGACACAGATATGTAATGTGAGAATGATATTGTGAAATAATTGAACACATTTTGAAAAAAAGCTCATTATTGTGAAATATTATTTCATGATCATTATTTTTCACAATAACAGAGATTATTCCTGAGGCATTTTATTTATTCCCAGCCGTTTTTAATCCAAAATGTCCTTTTTTTCAAAGTCAGTCTTTATTTCAAAATCCCGTTTTTCCCAATGGCCTATTTATTTCATTATTATTACACATTATTTGACCACAAGCAATCTTTTCTGGTTTGACGCCGTCTTTGTAGCCAGAAACCAGCTCTCTCCTCGGCTTCCTCCACTACACGCTTCCCCCACGCCAGTCTCCTCCGTCACTATAAAGGGGAGAGTCATGAGCTCCATCACCCTCACCTGTGCCGTCCAACGTCCCGCCACCAGCCTCCACTGCAGCAGGCCAGAGACCACACCCCTGCCACAATAAGTAAAAGTATATCCTTGCTGTACCCTTAATGCTAAATGTGCTAAATTAACCGCTGCCTTTGCCCCTTTGGGATTATTCTTATGTCACTGGGATGTTGACCTTTGACCTTCACATTAGAGAGATGGGCAGACATAATTAGTGTATGAATTTTAAAGTAACAGGTAATAAAGAGAGTGTAGCAAATGTAGTCAGGTTTATTACTCTGTATCACACATGAGTGCCCGAGGGAGGCGGGGCTGACTGGGGAGACACAGGAAACAGAGAGACAGGGCTGACTCGACATGAAACGATGAAACGTGGGACACGGGAACAGAAACTAAACACAGGCTGAAATGAACACTGAGGGAGGGAGAACTAAGATTACTGAGAGCCTGATAAATAAGAAGAACAAAAACCAAGAAAAACAAGAGTCAAAGAAAACCAAAAACACAAAGCATTGGGCCAGGACCCACTGCTGTGACATTTATATGTGATAAAAACATTAAAAACTGCTCAGATGTTGAAATCTTTCTACGTATACTTTAGGTTCAGCTCTCCAGCCTGGCATTTGGTTAAGCATGATTCAAACATTTGATTTTGTTTAACTGGTTTTAATTATAGTTACTTTTTGTGAACATTTGTTGCAGCATTTAAAAATACATCATTTATTTTCAAACTTTTATTTGATTTAGAGCATCATGTTTGACCAACGTAAATGTTTAAATTTCATATAAAATAACTGAAGCAGTGAACTAAATATCTGAAATCTTTCCTTCCTTAAAAGTTATAATCCTACTTAAGTTATAGTGCAAACGCTTAAGCAACAAATATACTTGATGCTAATTAATTAATATTTCCCTTTGATGTTGCAACTATGCGGTCACTTCTGTCTTTAAACAAAATAATATTTTCCAGTTACAGAAATCATAAAGTCCAAACTACACTGAAAAAAATATGTTGTTGGATTTACTTAATTCAATGGTGGACATTTGTTGCACACAGATGTTTTGCTTTGGCAGCAACTTAAACAACTGAGTTAAATTAACACAATTTATTCATGTTCAATAAGCCTGTGCAATTTGTGTTGATAAAATGTGACTTAAACATGTTTTGATGAAGTAATTTGAGCTCTTGGAATATTTTAATCCTTCACAATTTTCTCACTTTATCCCAACACCATTCAATAACTTTTACCCAATACTACACTGAAAAATATGCAATAGGGTGGTTGTTGAATTTGCATAGAATTACTTCATATATCCAGCATGACTAATTTAAATTTCACATCTAAACATATTTTTGTCTTTTAATTTTCACATATTCTTTAAGAATATTCATTCTTTTAGAACAAATCATGTTGAAAAGAAACAAGTTAGTCGTGTTTTATCCTCAAGCTCCGCCCCCTGGAAAGGAAAAATCGGCTGCACTGTCCGCCATTTTTGTCTGTCGCTTTGGAAAATCTACTACCATCTGGAGTTTTACACTTGAAGGTAAATAAGATTTTAAAGCTGACACACCAGTGAGAAAGATTGTAGACCCTTTATATATGTGGACTTTTACTGGGGTATTGTTATTTTACAGGTATGTGGGCTGTTTATGGAAAACCATGAAAGGCCCAGTTAGCTAATGGTAACCAAACTTCATGCGGCTAAGTCCAAACTTTTCGTCATCCTACTTCCTTGTGAGTTCACGTTTGTATTTCTTTTCAGTTCTCATTAACCCCCGCTACTTACAACCTTTGCACTCGGTTTGTCTCGCTAGTTAGTGGTTGGTAACCTCCTGCCTGTGTCTTTACCCTTCATACCAAGCTTAATACTGTCCGGGCTGTGGCTCTTGCTCTCGTTTGTTGCCCCCTGTCTGCTGCCCCTGTTGTGCCTGTCTCCCCCCTTGTTTTTTTTGTCTTTTGTTTGGTCCCCTTCTCGCCCCTCGCTCCCCCTGTCTGCGCTTCCCCCCTGCTGCCCGGTCCCTTCTCGCTGTTCTGTAGTCCGCCGCTGGCCGCCTTCACCATCGGCCCCCCGCTTTCCGTTTGTCTGTTTGTTTTGATTGTGTTGAATAAACACCAGTACTTGAAGTTTGGATCCCTCTATGCTTATGGATCTATGACAGAAGTATGAGCTCAAACTGACATAGCCTACCTTGTGCACAGAGAAAGCAAAAGCCAGATGTGTTTTGTATTCATACCATCAGTGTGCAGTTGGCGCATTGTGTGCTTAGTAGATGATGGCTTGTGTGTACTGTTTGATACGGAAACACCATTTTTACAAAGGTGTGAAGAGTTAATCTAACTGTGTTTGCTTTTGCAAGAGAACTACGATGTTTTGATTATTGGGTGACAGGTTTTCTTATTTGTGTGAAGAGTTTTGCAAAATTAGCCAATAGTTACAAAAAATGTGCTTAAGCAATCAGAAAAAACTGTAAGAACAGGGTATGCATTACAACATGCATACAGATTAAAGATTAAGAAAACTGGCAACAAATTCCTCCACTACAAATCAGTCTGATACCACTTCTTACAGGGTTCACGTTTACTAAGGCACTACCCAAAAGGCACCACAAGAGGGCACTCCAACACAAGAGATGACCTATTTACACTGTAAACAGCTCCTACTTAGCCACTAAATAACACAGTGATATTACATTATAAAAATTCACACAAATACTATGATTTGGCAGAAATACTATGACTTAGTAGTAATACTTTAACATAACAGATTTCCTAAGAAAAACTATGAAATTGCAGTAATTCTATGACTTGGCAGAGATACTACATTTTAGCACAAATACTATAACAACGCAGAAATACTATGACTTAGTAGTAATACTATAACATAACAGTTCAATGTTCTTGCACAAATACCACAATATGGCAGAAATACTATGTTTTAGCACAAATACTGTGATTTGGTATAAATACTATGATTTGGCACACATACTATATTCCGCAGATACACTATAACATAACAGAATTATTAATTGGGCACAAATACCACGATTTGGCAAAAATACTATGATTGGGTACAAATACTATGATTTGGCAATAATACTGCATTTTAACACAACTACTGAGATTTGATTTAAATACTATGATTTAGAAGAAGTACTATTACTGCATACAAATACGATGCTTTGGGACAAATACTATGTTTTGGTTCCAATACTATGATGTGCAACAAATACTATGATTTGGCACAAGTACTATGATTTAGTACAAATACTATGATTTGGCAGAAATACTATGCCTTAGTAGTAATACTATAACATAAGAGATATACTATGGTTTTGCAGACATACTATGTTTTTGCACAAATACCATGATTTGGCACAAATGCTATGATTTAGCAGAAATACTATGATTGGGTACAAATACTATGATTTGGCAATAATACTGCGTTTTAACAACAACTACTGAGATTTGATTGAAATACTATGATTTAGAAGAAATACTCCGATTTGGCAGAAACACTCTGATTTAGCAGAAGTACTATCTTTTGGTAGAAATTCCTGCTAAAAGGTACTATTTCTGCGTTTTAGCAGAAATACTGTAATTTGGCATAAATAATATGATTTGGGATAAATACTATGATTTGGCACATATACTATATTCAGCACATATACTATAACATAACACAAATTCCTCCACTTAGTAGTGATACTATAACATAACAGAAATATTATGATTTGGCCCCAAAACCATGATTTTGCACAAATACCATGATTTTGCAAAAATACTATGATTTAGCAGAAATACTATGATTTAGCAGAAGTACTAAGATGTAGTAGAAGTACTTTGCTTTAGCAGAAATACTATGATTGAGGAGTAATACTTAAACATAGGAGAAATATTGATACACAGACACACATACACAGACAGTAAAGGGAACAGGAGCTGTGGAGAGTCTGGGCTTGGTATATGTAGGTCAGTTAAATTAGCTGCACCTGCTGTAGTCAGCCCTTACACACACAGACACAGAGAGAGGTGTGAGTTTTCTTCAGTGTATTTCTGACATTCAGGATTCCCCTCGAACAAATGGCCATAATTTCCTAACCGTAGAGGCTAGAACGATCATTCAGACATCGTTTTGTTCAGAAGAGATGGGGGAATCTTCAGGTCTTCATAATTCAGAGATAAAATATAAATTAGTAAAGATATATGACTTGTAATACACTGTAACTGAGTAGAGGCGAAGCAAAAACTGCCTTGACTTGCTCTCAAACAACCTTTGGTAACTCTAAATCTATATGGAGCATCAAAATCATTCTTTCACCATAAGAAACAGCAGGCTTTGGTGAACAGTCATGGAAATTTTCAGAGCTCTGTGGAAATCCACCAAAAAGATATGATGAGAGAAAAAAGTGCCTCATTTCCAGAATTTGAAATCTGATGAAATCTGAGCAAGGGACAAATTTCCTACCCTCAAACAAGTCTAACTCATCTCAGAACGGTAATAGGTGAGAAAATAATTCTTGAATTGTGAGCATCAGGAGTGTCTGAAGATATATCGGGACAAGCCATATGTCTTGACTTCGCTTCGTTAAGGAGATATGACAATTTGAAGATGCCTCTCATTAGAGAAATCCAGCGGTGATTTTGAACAAACTCTCCATTGACTTTATATGGAGAGTTTTCTGACCATGTGTTGATCTGAGGAGATTTGCCAAAATTCTATAAATCCCACAACAATGATAGTGACATTTTCTGAAAGCCAGCAAAAATACCTTCGTTTTGATGTATAATTTGTGGGGCTTGAGTGGAAATTGAGCGAGTAGCAAGAAGTTGTTTGGACATGAAGAGAAAATTCAACCAGTTTCACTGTCCCCTCTGAGTTAATTGCATAGCAACCATAGCAACGCATGTATTTTCTGAAAAATCACAATTTTGAAACTGAAGACTTAAAGAGAGATAAGATGAAAACGGTAGAAGATCTGAAAAAGCTGAATCACACAGGAATAGCCCAATCATTTGAGAACGTTTTAAAGTTTGAATGGAGTTTCTAGGTGAAAGTATGAGGAAGTAGTTAAGTTTCAAAGACAAGAAAGTTTTAGCAGAATTGTGGAAGTTTTCCATTCATTTCAATGGGACAAATTAAAGGAAAAAAGTGTAATATTTTAAAAAGTATAATAGTAATAAACACCAAAAGTCATAGCCCGCATTAGCAGAAAGAGCAGAACAGTTTAGAGTTTGAACGGAGAAAATCGGCTGAAAACTGAGGGAGTAGTTGAGTGCCAAAAAGTGTACGGAAGCAACTAGTAAATAGTGGAATAAAGAATAAAGAGAAACAGGATCTCAATAGTGTGGATGCCCTTTGGGGCATCCACACAACTAGAAAGCGAAAATTTCTGAAGAAATTTTAAGTGTGCCTATGCCGCCGCTAATCAGTGTAGTTTGCCATTCAAGCGGCTACAGAGAGCAAAACTCAGCAGAGCAGCCATTCTCCACCATGAACTATGATAAAACCAAACACCGCTCGCGCCTCACAGATGACAGCTTACAGTTTTGTGTAAAGATGAGGTGACTTCGTACAGCCCCGATTTGTAGACGCTGTGCGCAGAGGTTCATAAGCAGACCCGACAATGTTTGCATGAACACGCTTTGAAGCATTACGTTATGGACCACTTTTCACACATAGTTGCTGTACCCAAACAGCTGGCTGTAGCTTTTCATCTCACAGCCCGACACATACAAAAAAACAAAAAGCAGAGAGAGCACAGACTTTACACCTGAGAGGCGTGATTGCAGATGCCGCTGAGGTGGGTCCACCTCCCCTGCAGCGGCACTGCAGACCACGCCCTGCCACACACATCAAACACGTAAAATAAATATTTATGCACTTTTGCATTCACTTTTTGTTTTTTGTTATTTTTACACAGTGTTCTGATGATTAACAATGGTCTACAGCCAATCTTGTGTATTATTTTACAAACTTTGGTTGTAAGATTCAGATAACTATTTAATAAAAGCTAAATATTTTATATGAGAGTAAGAAAGAAAAGTATATCTTTGTGTCCCCCTCTCCCTGTTAATGCCCTACCTGGCCCCAGGTAGTTCAATTCAACCAGGCGTTCAATTTGTGGCTCGGACCGTGCAGTTTATTCAGATGCTGGGGCAAACACCACTCCAACTCTGGCAATATCCATTTTAAAGTTAGTGCTTAGCATCTCTTGTTGCTTCTTTACAAGCTCACTTTGTCGGGCTCTGTTAAGCGCTTTCTCTAGCGTTAGTTCTGGATCCATTTGTAGCTGTTCTGACAATCGTTTGTCTTTCAGACCCACGACAAATCTGTCTCGCACCATTTCATCATGCAAAGTCCCGTATCCACAATGTTCTGCCAGACAATGCAGTGCAGTATGGAAGTTTTCAACTGACTCACCCGTCTCTTGTTGGCTGGTTAAACTTCGCTCGCTCAAATATGATGTTTCTTCCGGCTACGAAGTGAGCATCCAACCTCCTTTTAACGGTCTCATAATCGCTCGACTCATACCAATATTTCCTCTGCCTCCTCGCCCATAGTGTAGATAAGGGCGTTCACTTGATTTTCGTCCGCTTGCATCTCCAATCCAGATTTCCGCGATGCGAAATCTGTCAAAACGCTTTATCCATTTGGTCCAGTCGTCGGACCTAAAAGTGAACTTCTCCGGCGGGCTGACTTGAAACTGACTCATGACGCCACGTCTCTTTTCGCGCAGCTCCTCTCTGGCCGACCTTTAACCTGGCACCGACGCTGAAACCTTCCACTTATGCCCAACTAACGTTTCCAGTTGTCTTCTGACACCATGTTCCGTTATTTGAGGTTATGGATGTTATTTGACTGGAGGCATAACTCACAGAAAAACGAGACGCGCCATTACTCCAATGAGTGTCCTTTATTATTTTTCATCCCCCCCACAACAACAACCCAGCAGAAACGTTCCTACCGTTTAACATTTACCTGATACTACAAGTAACAGTGCGCATAGCTGTATAGAAACTCCGTCGTGCTAGCTAGCACGCAGTATGAGTTATCGTTAGCCACCACCGGTCGATCGGCGGCGAGCGATCGGGGGTGAAAGGAGAGACGCCTCACTAAAAGGGTGTTTTTTAGCGAAGGGTCGCTAGCCGGCGCTAGGTAGCAAGCCGGCAGTTAGCTAGCCGGCTAGCAGCAACATCGTGAGACATCTCTTGCTAATATGGGATGTTTTGACAAAACGAGCAGATATTTGACGTTTACACACCTACATTCTCACCTGAAAATATCTTAAAAGTTTACTTTGTGACCTAGAAACACGAATAAGAGGAATATATTAAATGAAGTGGCAGCCGCCATTGTTTGACTCTGGGATATGGAGTTTGCACCAAGCATACACCCTTGCCGTTACCGTAACTATTCAATGCTTCGCGCAACCTTAAGAATTCCAATGGTTCCTGAAAGCACCGACGCTGTGCGCGCCGTTGATATTGTCGTCATTACGGTAATCCAAATACTCCCGACATACCACTAGAGTGAGCCAGCACACCACAAATCAAGTTTCCCTTAAGTTTCATTTTCCTCCCCATTCATTCCAATGGGCAAAAACTTGCATTAAAATATTCATATTTAAAAAACTATAGAAGTAATAAACACCAAAAGTCATAGCACACCATTCCTGATCCAGCCGCACAAAATGATATAACATATATGAAGCTTGTGTCAAAACTGTGGGATGAGTTACGCGCGAAAATTTCAGGCTGAAAAAGGAAAATAATAATAATAATAATAATAATAATAATAAGAATAATAAATCCGAGCAATAGTAATAAGTGTGCCTTTTGGCATAGGCACACTTAATAAAGAGAAACAGGAACTCAATAGTGTGGATGCCCATTGAGGGCATCCACACAATGAGCAATCAGTTTCTTTGCAAATAAATCAGTTTTTGGCAGACAATCACTTTTTGGCACAACATCGGCTATTGCAGTTAATAATAGAGCAGCTTCTTGCCATTTTTTGTGTTTCTTTTTATCGCTGTGTAACTGAGTTCAATTGAAAGCCTGCATGCGCTAGTACCGCTTGCCAAAAGTTCCCAGAATCCTTTGCGGTTTTATCCATGAATGACGTCACATTTTTGGTGGGCCGGTCTCCAGTCAAAATGCCCGGGCCGATTTTTTGTCCCAGTCCAGCCCTGCCTGCCCTCCAGCACTATCCACAGCAACCCCTCAACAGCAACATTGTACCCATCAGGTAAAGCATCGGCTACGTTTGCTTTGCCTTGTTGCCCATATTAGATTCTTGATGAAAGTGTGTTGTTGTTATTCAGCCTGGTTCAATGTGCCCCTTTTTAACTTTGAGCACCCGCCCCTTTAAACCTCTGCACAGCCCTACACCTTAGTTCACAGATTCACTTTGTCTAAGGTTGATTTCTGGGATTTCACACAACCCAGGATTCAGATCATGAATCCATGATGGGCTTGGATTTACATCATTATAAATGAAATGTGCTCTACTTGGAAGCAGCCGGCCCCGCCCCTTTTGACGGGTTGTGTGAGACTTTAAATCATCAAACTGTAAATTATAAATTTAAATTGTTATTGATCCTTTACCCCGAGTCCTAAAGTGTAGATTTATTTTCTTACTCTTCTTATATTTATTGTTTGTTTACTTGCACCGCTGTAACTGCAGCCTCGTCGTCTCGTCTCTCTATATGCTGGACTGTCTGTAGCGGAGATGACAATAAAGTTTACTTTGACTTCAGCAGCGCGCAGGCGCACCGAGGGCTCTCGCGCTCACTTTATAGAATTTAGAAAAAACATCGGTGCAGATTATAAGTCTGTATCATAATATCTGTTTGTTGTTTTTATTTTGTTTTGCGAGTTGGTTATTAGATGCCGCTCCAGCCAGCCAGAGACTCCCCGCCGCCCCGCCCTCTCCTCCCTGTGCCGCCAGCAGCAGGCGCACCTCGCAAACGGAGGGCGCCCTTACTCCCAGCAAATGGCTGATAGAAAACCGATCGGTGCCTACGAATTTCCCAATATGCGCTGGCATGACGTCGGGGAAGCATGGGTACGACCGATTCTTTTATTTTTTTCTTGCCCGTGATGCCCGTGATGCCCCCCCCCACCACGATGCATTCTATTGGTTTGCACACTTACACACACCCAGCTGTGGTTTCCTGTTTTGCTGGACTCTGGAGAGCCCCGCCTTTAACGCTCTTCTCTCACAGAGAGCAACAGAAAACTTGGAAAAACTCCAGATTGACTGAACTCAGTTCAAAGTTACCTTGACACCTTTAGATGTGAGAGGTAGTGATGGTCCGCTTGAAGCTGACGCTCCGGTGCGTGTGTCAGAAAGATCAACGCGCTGCTTCAGAGGCACCGTGTCGAGGCTTGATTCGTTTGGCCAGAGTCACGTGATCAGTGACGTCTGAAGCTTCGTTTAGAACGTACCTTTTTTTAAATCGAACTTTATTGAAACACAATGAGCATACAACATACAAACAGATGAAGTTTACAAAAGAACAGAACATGAACATACAGAACCAGGAGTAAAAAAATTATGATATGAGTAGGCGAAAAAAATCAACATATAAATATTGTTCTGAGAGGCTTTTTGTTGGTTGAGTCTGAAATTGATTGTATGTACAATTCATATCCTTATAAAAAGGCAGAAATATGGTGTTTTATTAATAAACTTACATTCATGGATATAAAATAGCTAAAAGTATTAACAAATATTTTATAAAAAAAACATTTATCATTCTTCCTGGGGAACTTAAAGAAAAAGAATAAAACATTTTCCATCGTAAAGAAAACTCCCTTAAAATATGGACAATAACAAAACTGCTAAATTCTTCCAGAATCTCTGTGTAGAGGAACCAAAAGAGATGTGCCACAGTTTCTGGATGATCCCCACAGAAAGTTCAATTAGTATTTATGTCTCTTTTAAATGTTACCATATAGTGACTGGCTGGGTCACATTTATGAAGAATTTTATATGAGATTTCCTTCACCTTGTTCCCAATTAGATATTTATGGGATCATCCAGACTGTCTTCCAGGTGATATCTGGAACATGTCGGTTCCAGTAAGATATTCTATATATGGGAGAGACATGATATCTTCTTGGAATAAACTACGTATTCTCTTATTGCTGTTACCAAGTTCCTGTGAAAAGCAGATTTTTCCCACTGCTGACTCAGCTGGATCAGGGAGAGTGACTGAGGCAGATATTGAGCTGTCAGTGTTTTTATATAACATTAAAGTCCCTGAGGGTATGGCACCAAGCACCATTGAGAATTCCCCAACACTGACGGGAAAATGATATAGTGTAAGGAATTCATTGTAAGTAAGTAGTACTCCCTCGTTAAATTTTAAAACTTAGTAGCGGCCGCCATTGTTGGCAGCTGAAATTTGGCTGGGCCGCGCTATGAATTCTGGGATATGGTGGGCCACGAAGGACACACCCGACCCATCCTTCAAACTCGGGGGAATGAAGGCCGCATTTGAAGGAGTCGAGGAATCGGGACAGCCTTCGTCGCCTGGCTGTGACGTCATCGGCCTTCAAATGCGGCCTCCGGAGGATGCAGCCGACGTTTTGGGACACAGCTTGTGTGTCTTTGTTGGTCATGTGACCTCCCAGGGACTACACATGCACTGTAAAAACTGTGATTGGGGTTAATTAAAATCTAATAGGAGAGTAATAGTAATTATTACTCAGTAAAAACGTGTATGAGTAGTTTTAATCAAATCTAAGCAAAATTCAACAATTTTGAGATGTTCAGTTATTTAAATTTACACAGTTTTGTTTGGGGTAAATTCAGCAATGGTTTGTTGAGTAGATTTAAAAAAAAATGTTTGAGTACTAAAAAAATTTAAGAAATCTAATAGATTTAACTGATGAAAGCATTTTCATTTTAATCATTGTACACTTCCGCCCATAATCCTTTGGGCCACTTTCAGGACACACGCGCTTCATGAGTGGACGTCTCCATTTTGTCAGAGGTAAGACTTCTTAATTTGTTCAAATATAAGACACGGTTTAAACAATAACGTATATCGGTTTTGAGTAAAGGTTTTAAACAGTATGATACGTCGAAATTTTATTAATAATCATCACTGTAATGATAGTATCCTATTTTTACACAAATGGCAGTTAGTGGACTGCTTAGCACAAGGTCACTTTCCAAGCCTTCATGACTGTGTTACTGAACAGCTTTAACTAACCACATGTTTTACCGTATTAAAAAATATCAACGGTATATTCCGATGAGTTTTAACGTCTTTCATCCACGTGTAAAAGTTCATGAAAAGGTTTTGCGGTCAGTTGTGAGTGATTTTGTCAGCCACAGTCAGTTTTTCGAACTCCAGTTTCCAATAATGGCGGCCGCTACTAAGTTTTAAAATTACTCTTAGTAATCTTTCTGGGTCACAAAATAAACTTTTAACATATTTTCAGGCGCGAAAGTAGCTGTGTAAACATCAAATATCTGCTCGGTTTATCAAGATATCGCATGTTTGCAAAAGTGCTTCGACGTTTTCGGAGCATCTGCTACCCACCAGCTCGATAGCAAGCCGGGAGCTCGAGGGTCACTGAAGCCACTGAGAACGGCACAACTCCCGGCACATCATTTTCAGATCACCGCGGGGTTTCGCTACTCAGTTTAAACGTAATGTATAAGTCACTTAGACAACCTAAAAATGTTATTGTTGGGCTTTTTTCAGTGTTTTATTTGTTCGTGAGTAAATCGGTTTGGCTGAGATTAATGATAATGTTGCTTTCCTTTCAGGTAATGGAAGATCCCTCAACTTAAATTCACCTGATCAGCATGTAGACTGTGCATTATAAAGTAAGTTGTGATAACATGTTATATTAAATTAAACTAATGGTTTTGAAATTGAAGCGGCATGAAATTACCAAGTTGACCCCACTTAATCTAACTTATTTGTTTTTGTAAAAACAATAAGTAGAAAATAATTGCTTATTATTTGTAGGATTTTTTTCTTCTTCTCTATAATCTCAACATCAAATGTGTATAGATACCCATGCTCTTACATTTGTCATGAAAAACTATTTAGATTCTTAGATATATATTTTTCCATCACTTTAGGACCTGGCAAATGGGATGGCAGTGTAAGATATGCAAATCTTTTTCTACTACAAAGGGGAATCTTCTACGTCATTACAGATTACAACACGCAACATTTGGTCGTGGACAGCACCAGCCATGTCTGTATGGCAGTTGTCCTTGCACATTTAAAACACAAGGAGCCCTTCGCACACATTTGTCCAGATACCATACCGCTGAAGAGAGTCCAAGGCCTGGAGTGATCACTGCATTTAAGTGTTTGGCTTGCACTTCTTTTTGCTCTACTCAGAAGGACTATTTTCAGCATATAGGAAATCACTTGAAGAGACACGAAACTGTATTTTGCGTTTTTAATGGATGTGACTTTCGCACAAATATATACAATACATTTCTAAAGCACAAAGGCAGGAGACATACATGTTGTTCCTTAACTGATTTCAAGAAAGAAGTCTTGGAAAGTCATCCTAGTCAGAACACTGACCATTCTGATGTCCCTGAACTCAACAGTGATGAATGCTCTAGTGATGTTGATCCAGAAAGTGCATCTTGTACTGTTCTTCAAGGACTTGGCTTACTTCTACTCAAGTTAGAAAGCACTTACAATGTTTCAGTGAGGTGCATTAATGCTTTGGTTGAAGATCTCTTCTATATTTCTTCTTCAGCATCTGTGGAGGCGGTTAAAAATATAATTGATTCAGCACTGAAATCTAACAAATGCACTGTTGACCACACTATCATAAAGGACTTGGCTGAACAGTTGTGCAGCTCTCATCCCATTAGCAGAGCTCTTGGAGCAGGCGGGCCACTTGGTTCAGCTTTTAAGAGAAATAAGTATTTTAAGGAGCATTTCCAGTTTGTGGATCCTATTGAATATATTCTTGATGCTGAACAAAAAAAGAGCTTTCAATATGTACCAGTTCTAAAGACTTTGCAAGAAGTACTGAAGAACAAAGATATTGCAGTGGAAGCCTTTTCGAGGTGCTCAAGTAGCACTGGGCATTTTGAGTCCATTTTTGATGGTACGTGTTTTAAGGACAATGACTTTTATGCTGTAGAAGAAACAAGACTCTCTATAATAATTTATGTTGATGAATTTGAGGTGTGTAACCCATTAGGAACCTCTCGAAAAAAACATAAAATAACTGCAGTTTATTGGGTTTTGGCCAATTTGCCATTGAGATTACAGTCTGCCTTAACATCAATACAACTAGCTTTACTTTGCAAATCTGTTGATGTGAAACAGTTTGAATACAAAGTAGTATTGGATCCACTTTTGAAAGATCTTGTCACTCTTGAACAGGAGGGGGTTTTTATTTCATGTTTAGGGAGAAATATTAAAGGCGCCCTACACTGTGTTGTAGCTGATAACCTTGGTGCTCATGCAATTAGTGGACTTGTTGAAAGTTTTAACGGGCCATATGTTTGTAGATTTTGCCTTGGACATTCTTCAGAGTATCAGACATATGAAGTACGGTCTGGGGTCTTCCCACTTCGAAAAAAGGATGACTATGATTTACACGTACAAGCTGTCAAAGAAAATCCAAATTTAGTGCCTCATTTTGGCTTAAAGCAGTCATGTCCATTAACTGATCAACTTAATAATTTTCACTTTGTGTCTGGATACCCACCAGATGTCCTTCATGACCTTTTTGAGGGAATAGTGCCAAGAGAGTTAGCATTGTGTTTTCAAGTTTTTTTGAAGAAGCACTACTTCAGTTTGACTGAACTGAATAATATAATCACATGTTTTCCATATAAGGGCTCAGACAAATTGAACAGTCCACAAGCAATCCCTTCAAATTTTGCTGGTCGCAAAACTGTAGGAGGAAATGCTCATGAAAACTGGGCCCTAATACGTTTGTTGCCTCTCCTTGTTGGTTTACGTGTACCTGAAGATGATCCTGTTTGGCAACTTCTTCTGACTTTGAAGGACATTGTTGAGTTAGTGGTTGCCCCTGTTCACACAACACAAAGTATTGCCTACCTTGAATTTAAAATATCTGAACATCGTGTCAGATATTTGGCAGTTTTTCCTGATCAAAGGCTCACACCAAAACACCATTTTTTGGAGCACTACCCTGCTGTAATAGAAAAATATGGGCCATTGGTTGGAGTATGGACAATGCGCTTTGAGGCAAAACACAGATTTTTCAAGCAAGTTGTGAGACACACTAACAATTTCAAAAATGTGTTGCTGACCCTTTCTACAAGGCATCAAATGATGATGGCATACCACATGCAATCAAAAGAGGTGAAACCTGCCCTGCTTGTCACAAAAATATCCAGAATGCCTGTAGATGTGCTGCATCCAGACATACAGGCAGATTTAAGAGCAAGATCACCATCTCTGACTTGTGTGCAGCTTGCCACCACTGTCACCTACAGTGGAACAAGATACACTGCTGGGATGATCCTGTCTAATGGTTCAACATGTGGACTACCAGACTTTGCTGAGATAATACAGATAGTCGTTTTGGACAATTGTGTATATTTCATTGTGAAGTTACTTGCTGCATGGTATGTAGAGCATCTGAGATCTTTTCAACTGGAGGACACTGGCAAGATCAGTCTTTTGGAGCAGCAGAAACTTGGTGACATGTGGCCCTTGGCTTCTTACAATGTGGGAAGAAAACCCTTGGTAACCCTGAAACGTTACATCTGCTGTGAATAATAGGTAAAAAAAAACAAAACGACAACAACAAAAACTTGATAACATGTACATCTCCCAAGTATTTGTTATTTGCAACATTTGGTGTGTTGAAGTGTGCTTTTTGTTTTATATCTCAACTATTGTATAAATGAAAAGTAATAACTAATTTTATTTAATTGAAGGGAAATTTAACTCTGCCCATTTACATTTTATTCTAGGTTGAACAAGATGGAGGCAAAGCTTCGTGTAATTATTGATGACCAAATCGAGAAGTTGGTTCTTCCATCAGGGATCCCACCAACATTGGAGGAGCTGCAGAGTGTTGTGAAGGATACTTTTGGGATTTCAAATGACTTCAGTCTTCAGTATTTTGACCCAGAATTCCAGGACTACTTCACTCTTCACAGAGCTGACCAGATAAAAGACAAAGACACTGTGAAGGTTGTTGGCATCACCCCGGTCATGATAAGCTTGACTCCGGTTGATGACAGTTTTGGCAGCCCCTCTGGCCAACTGTCTGACTATGACTCCTCATATGCTGAGTCAGTTGTATCCAATGCAGACTCTGCTGCAACTACTTCTTCTCAGGACACCATTATTCTCAAAAGGCAGAAGACCACAGAACGTTGTGAGCCCTGGCCGAAACAGTTTCCCATTCCACAGTTTGCATATGAAACTGAGATGTACCTGGAAAGAGCCACTGAGGAGTATAAAAAGAATGGAAATCTTCTGCCCACCTCCAAAGTAAAGACTGATATTCTTGAGAAGTTGGCTGAAACTATATTTACATTTACGGCCTATCCTTCAAGTGCACAGGTTAGTTATGTTGCTGAGGCACTTGTGACAAAATACCCTTGTCTCAAGGAACCTGGCTCTTTCTCAGGTTATTATGGTTGGCAACAAAGCATCAAATACAAGATGGCCAATTATCGTACAAAACTTAGAGGGTTTGGTGTTCCTGAGTTGACATGCAATGCCATGAAACACAAGAGTCCAGGTGACCAGAAGTCTGCAAATAAAGTGAAAAAGCCTCGGAAAGCAGAGGTAAATTACCTTCCGCCATATCCAGCAGGTGAAGATGAGGACAGTCAAGAAGAAGAGAGAATTCAGTTGCTTACTGAAGTCAAGAAAAGAGACAACAACAAAGTGATAAAAGAAAAAATGGCTAAAACATTTGCACATAGACGACATGAAATTGTCAACCTGTCCCCCAGCATTGAAGACATCAAAGCCAGATGGCCAGCATTGTTTGAAGCATCTCATGTGAGTTCCAAATTCATTTTGGGTGGGCTTTTGGTTTTTTTTAATGTAATCTTTCAAACTTCAAATAATTTGAGGCTGCATCATGTTTTTTTTTGTCGTTCAGCTGCAGGATGAGTTCTACAGGATCACCCTGGTACACCTTGAACCCAAATTCATGTCCATGCTGGATGAGTACACTCCCAAACTGTTGGCCCTTTTCCATTCCAAGGGGGGAGCCATGGGATTGAAGTTGCAGGCTATCATAGCCAAGGTATTTTCCACAGACATTTCAGCTTGGAATTTTATTTAAAGAATTTTTTTGTCAAATTTCATTTGCATGGTGCACAGCTCCACTAATTTGTTTGCATGTTTTTGTCAGTGCAAGAGGACGCCAGGACGTCACTGATATAATTAACACAATTATGGGTTTCATGTTTTAATTGTATTTTAAATACATGTCTATTCTTAGTAAAAAAACAAACAAAAAACAAACAAAAAAACACAAGTACAGGTATTGCTGGGTTTTTGTTTTGTCCCAAGAAGGAAAAACCCTTTCTGACGAACATAAACTAAATTAGATAAAAAAACTAAATGACTAAATTAATGTAATTTACTAAAACGACACATTTAAAGATTGAAGCTTACAAGCATGTTGACAATACCTTTGTGTTGACTGTCAGCACCCAGGCATGTGCATTAACATCAGCTAATTATCGCACATAATGCTCCATGTGATGATAATTTGATATTTAACAGTTTTTTTTTAATACTGCCAATTCTCACAGTTTTGTCTTAATAAATGGTCACTTATCTGATGGTAATTTTTGGAATTCTTGCTCATTTTCAGTCACCAAGCAATCCTAGCAATAACATAACCAGAAATCTGGTTATTCAGTGCTTGATGGTGTACCTTGGGGAGTCCATTGATCAACTGATCAAAGAGTACAGTGTAAGTGTTGAAGTAGAAACATTATTCTGTTTTTGTTATTCATATGTGTTTGTGTATGTGTTTGTCAAGTTTCAAATAATTTGAGGCATTATCATGTTTTATTTGTCATTCAGCTACAGGATGTGTCCAGGAAATATTTCATGTGTGCAACTACAGTCAGAAAACCCATGTGTTTGTTGTTTCAGGATGCTGATGAGGATGGTGTGTCACAAGATCTTTCTGAACAGAGGATGAAAATCTACAAAATCAAGGCTGTTGGATCTGAGGAGGATGACATTGGCATTGTGCTGGAGGGTGTGAGAGTTATGCCTGCTCTGGGCAATTTTCCAAGAGCATGCGCAATGCTGGTTGGATTGACATATGCAGTCGATCTTGCCTATCCCAAAGAGCTAAAATACACCTTGGAAGTATTCCAGAAACTTTTCCTTGAACTGGATTGTGCTAAGCTCTCACCAAAAGTGAACAGCCTCAAGAACAAGTTATTGGCTTAAACGAGGACTCTGAAAGAATGAAAGGGAAGTAAGCTCACTGAAAACCTTTGGTTTGTCTTTGTTAGATGCAGCTATCTTTTCAGTTTTCAAGTTAATTTCATCTTATTCATATCTTACCCAAATGACCTGCAATGTGTCAGGCTGTATTTGCGCTCTTCATTTTAATTTTGTTTTTTATTACCTACAAGTTTCTTAGGAATATTCTGTTTGAAAGGCAGCAAATTGGAGGAATCACTAGTGAAGCTTTTCTTTGTTTATAGTGTATGTTACTATAAAACATTAGTTTAAAACAACTTTAAAATTTAACAGAAGTGCAGTCCTGTAGCTGTAGAAATGTTACTTCCTCTTACATGTGTCTTAGATTTTCTCAGGTTAAACATCCAAATTGGGATAAAAGGTTGATTTACATTATTGATATTCCATGTACATGAGTGAAAAACCTTTGTTCTACAGTTATATTGAGTGATTCAATTTAACAAAAGATTGACTAACTAAAGTTTTTGTTAGTCAATCATAAATAAGTAACAGAGATAAAGGAAACGGTAAAGGATATTCAAATTTCAGGTTCATGTTGATATTACAGTCTAAAGATTCATTTCTTTTTTACAAAACTGGTTTACATTCATGCTTTATGTTGCTGTTGCTCTGTACACAAAGCTGTGTGATAAACTGTTTATGACACTAAAACAAATTTACAGCAGAGGAATGTATTTAGGAGATCAGGAGATTGTTGATGAGAATTCAGTGTATACGAGCAGAAAAATGTTATATTATAAATTACTGTGTTTTATTTTCCACAATAAAACAAATTACTGTTTTGATGTTTTCTTTGTGAAATTGATTCATTTTACTCAGAAAATAAGTAAAATTCATTTCATTTTCTCTTATTATTCAGTCATTATTTTTAAGGTTTATTTGGAAAATTATTGAATCCAATTTGAGTTTTAATGAAAAAACAAGAAGATTTCATTTCTTTGTAATGGATATTTTAGGAAGTTTTTACTAAACCTTTGCCAGATAGTTAGTAAATTCAAAGTAATTTTTCTCAGAGACTTATTTCATATCAATTATTTTTTTTGGTAAAGTTGGGCAATTTCAACCTTCAGTTTGAGATTTTGACCCTAAATCCAACACATATTTACAGTTTAATTCTATTAATATCTACTTTTGTTTTCTATTTGAATTTAATTAACATTTTCTCTACATTTTACATAAATCTTTTGAAATTAAAATCTACTTAATTATTTCAAGTGTCACTTTGTTGCCATAACTTTTTTAAGTAACCTCTAGTCACAGTTTTTACAGTGTGGAAACGAGCAGTTTAGCTCAAATCTGGCAGGTTTCCATCGTCTGTCTTTGTCCTGATGTCCATGAAAATGGACACTGTCCCTGTCAAACACGTCCAGATAATCTGATCCAGTGTTGTTCTTCTTCTGTGGTGTTTGTGATGGAGCAGCAGCTGCTGATCCTGATGTCCTCCACCAAGGGGGCAGCAAATTCAGCTGACTGTCATCATTTATTAAAAAGATGTAACAATGTGACATAATGCAATATAATAGTGTCAGTTACACATTGTGGGTTGCACTGTGGCCAGAATGGACATTACCTCCTGCCTAATGGAAGCTGTCAGCCATCCTGCAACCATGAATTAGATAAGCAGAAGTGAAGGGATTGTTAACAACAATTTAATAATAAAATGTAATGTGATAGTTGCACTTTATTAGCTCCCCACAATCGTATGAATAATAACCATGAATGCACTGCATGCTCATAGCAAGTTCTTTAGGTTTAAAGTGAGATCCTGCTTTAAAGGGCGCTTCATCTGCTGGGAATGACATGTTTCTTCTAGTATGTAAGGCTCAGCCCATCTTACTGGGACTTACTTTTGTAGATCCACATGCTCTAAACCTGGTGCTCCATGATTGGTGCAGAAGCTTTAAGCTACTATTAACAAATAATGACCATGGACTTAGTTGTTACTACAATAACTTATCATTGAGCAACTTTTAATTTTACTTGTAAAACTATGCAAGTAGAATTCAATGGGGCACAGTGAGCTGAGCACAGGCCCACTCTGTGACACTCAGAGGTTTGTGGATATCATACTGAGAGTATTGGACACAGTGCAGCCAGCTTGCAGCCACTTTCCCACCACTTTAGCACAATGTTTACATGAGACTCAGCCACACTAATGTTCCTGGGCAGACATGTGGTGCAGCATGGCTGATGGCACTGTACCTGCAGCTGTCATGGACAAGAACCACTCAATACCTCACCCAAGCCAAGCCTGTGCTGATGTTGTGATCTGAGACCGAGACACTAACCCAGGATCAGGATATGATGTTGTGAGAGTTTCACTAAGAATTAGCTCTGATTACAAGATTTCAATCTATGGTAACTTGTATTTACTTCAGTTTGTTCATCTTGGAGCTGTGTGCAGCTGAGGACAGTCTTATTATTACCAGGTGAGGATATGTAACAGCCACAGTCTGTAGAGATGATGTCACCATGGAGTGGTGATGTCACTGGAGCTGCCAATATGTGCTCCAGCCAAAGCTACACCAGAGGGTTGTGCTGTGTAACAGGTTGGTGCAGGTGGTGTTATCTACATTTGAACATTAGGCAACAGTCTCATGAAGACACTTTCTATTGTTCACTAAAGACCAACAATAACAGAGACAAAGGGAGAGCAGCAGAACTAGTGCTAACAATTAGCACTGCTAGCCTGCCCACCAACACCAGCTAATGTTCTAAAAACGATGATCAATGATTTTGCTGTAACGGCTCCAGCTGTCTGTGTCAGGGACACGTTGGAGATGAAGTGAGTGATCCAGTGACAAAGGTTTGGAAAGCTGCAGTCAGCTGAGACTAAAGGAGTCACCTGACCGAGAGACGAAATGTTTCACTGAGAACGTCCAGATGAACAGAATCAACCTTTGGGATAATCTGTTCCACACATCCATGTTTCACTTACTGCATTATATTTCCTCATTGCTGTGCACACAGGCCTGTGGCTTATAACCAACTCCAAGTTCAGACTCAGAGGCTGCTGAAGCTGTTTTCTGGAACAGAGACGTGTTGGATATAAAACCAACTCTTCTTTATGTGTCAGCACTGAGGAAAGGAGCAGCTTGGTTTCTAAGTGTATGAAGGACTGTAGCAGTGTGTGTGTGAGCTTTATTTCACAGACAGAACCATGTCAAAAACACAACTTCAGGTAAAAACAATACAAAATCAAAGAGTCTGATCAGAAGGATTAAACAGAGGAGTGTGGGACTGTTTTTAACAGACAGCAGGTTAAGCCAGGCTGGAGGAGTAAACTGAGCCTCGGTGTGAGCAGCAGTGTGTTTGACAGGAAGCTGAGATAAACAGTCTGGAGCCCATTTAGTGCTTCATATGAAAGTGTGAGGATTTGAAAGCAAATCTAAAATCAAGCAGGAGTCAGTGTGAGAATGATTTGTGCTTTTCCTCAGTCAGATGCTGGGAGTTTCAGTTCATCCATGTTCAGCGTGCTGTGCTTTGTGTAACAGGAGAATATGACAGTATAAATCAAGTCTTCATGTCACTGAAAGCCTCCACAGTCTGCTATGGAGGTGCATCAGTTTGGATTTACAAGAATAACATTTCTTAAACCTGCCACAAGATGGCGCTCCAACAGAAGGGATGTCCACAGTGTAACACAGACACACACATACTGTGTGAATGTGTGAGTGAATGGGCTTTCAACACAAGGCTTCTGCTGCTACCTTTAATTACATAATTAGCTAACAAGAACAAACTGTTAATTACCACCAAAGAACGGCTCCAGATTTTAGCTGCTGACCATTTTGTGAAACGTTGATTACATCAGCTTATTGTTGATTTTTCAACCTTAATATCACCTGCTTTAATGATAGCCATACATGTGTATACTTTTGCTAGGAGTGTGTTGGAAATTTGGTAATTGAGTGTTGTGCAGTGAATTGTGCCTACAGTTTTGCAAAGTGTGTGTTACAAAATTGCAAACTGAGAGCAAAGCAGTTTTTGTGATTTTGGTTTTGCAAACTCAGTGAGTGGTTTTGCTATACGTCTGAATGGTTTTGGGAATTGTGCTACAGGAATCACAGTTAGGGTTTAAGCATTCAGAAAAAACTGTAACAACAGAAGTATATATATCCCCCCTCCCAGAATGGTTTGTTCCAGCTCGCCTCTCCCCTGCTCTGGCTCTGGTGCCCTTTGTGCCAGAGCGATGGTGGCTGAGACGCAGCAGAGCGGAGGTGGAAGTGCCTGGCTTAAGACAGGACATATTAGCTGCATTTAACCTTCAGTTACTCTTTATATAGTTGGTAGGAGTCAGACCATGTTTCTGTTTAGCTGAAAAACATTACACCAGGTAACCTGCTGGGTTAAAAACGTGTTTTCCAACGATGTTTGCTGCCCTACAATCCGTCCTGCTCTGTAGTAAAATCAGCGACATTTGACCGTCCTGTTGCTCCCATTGAAATGTATACAGCCTGTTTAAAATCTAAAACTTAAAACTGTCCGTAGCTGCTGTTGTTACCACTGTCCTGTTAGAAAAGGAAGGAATGAGAGAAGCTGCTCACTTTGTCATATGTGAGAGAGTTGATCACCAAACACTGATAGATTTGCCAACCTCAAGCTGAGGTGACGTTAAAATAAAAGAAACAATCTGCAGAGCCGTGTTAGTCGTGTCTGCAGTGAAGAGCTTTTTATACATTGTACCATAGGCACAGTTGCCTCCATTTTTATAATTGTTTAAATTAATATTTTGTACATTTGTACATTTCAAGGACTCTATTTTTGGAGTGTATGTTTATGTATCTGTATTATATTATACGAACACTTTAAAAGTCTGTCCAAAAAATCACTCAGTTTACTTTTTACTCACTATGTGCATCATTCATTATTCTCCCCAGTAATTAAGGTCAGGATATGTATTTTTTTATTCCAATCCATTCTTCTTTTGCAGCGTTTAAATAACCTTGATCAGATTTGATGGTTTTGTTACAAACTTTTCAAAAAACTGTTTGATTAGAGTTTATTGATTAGCATTCAAATATCTCAGTGAAAACAGAATAAAGGTCTACCACAAAGCAAGAAACCGAGACAAGGCTAATCAAAAGGTACTGGCTGAAGCATGTTTATTAAATTGTGTTAAAATGTACAAAACAGTGATGTCATGTTTTGAGACTTGATGAATTTAAGAATCTTATGACTTAATAAACAAATTTGCAGACTTGCACAGAGATGGTAAAATTAGGATGATTTGCATAATTAAGATTAAGGAACTGACCTCAGCCCCGTCCTCCAGGGCATGAAGCAGGTATGGAGGAGATCAAAACTCCAGACATCCAGAGGCCCCCAGAACACAAGAGACCAAGGAAGACCCACAGAGGGGCAGCCGCGCCACTGTCCCAGTAAGAGCTGAGGAGAGTCCCAGATGAGGGCTCACTGAGCAGCCGCGGAGCAGAAGCCAGGGGGGGTTGCAGTGACGCGCCCGTGAGCTCCGCCGGCAGCCAGCTGTGCCTGAGTGACCGAGCCCCAGGCCGAGAGGCCGGGGGCACCCCACCTCCGAAGTGGCCCGAGCGAGCCCCAGGCTCCAGGCCCCGACAAGCGGCCACCAAGGAGTGAGCTGGTGTGTACTCGGACGCCCATCCCCAGACACAAAGAACCACCAACGCACCGACACCTGAGGGAGTCCGCCACTGGCAGGGGAAGTGGTGGTGGGTGGAGATAGGCCTCCAAACCTTGGAGGGCCTGAGGTGTCCCCAGAGAGGTGGCGTCTGATACCCAACCTGACATATAGACACAGACATACAGGCACACACAGACACAAACATCCATTCCCACCCTCATGCTCTCATATGCACTTACTCCACACTCAACCAACATGGAGACAGACATAAAGAGACGCTGTACACACGATCACACTCCCCAAGCGTACTCTACAAACCGGGTCTAGGTACTCTTGCCCCTGGAGGGGGGAACTGCACCCAGACCCAGGTGGTGTTACCCTTTTCCCTGCGGTGGGGAGAAGCACATATATATATATATATATACATACAGTGTTGGGGAGTAACAGAATACATGTACCGCCGTTACGTATTTAAAATACAAAATATGAGTAACTGTTTTCCGTTACAGTTACTGTTTAAAAAGGTGGTATTTAGAATACAGTTACTTTGTTGAAGTAAATGGATTACACGGCGGTACTTCCCTGTTTCATATTGTGGCGGTCAGGACAATTTGGGTTTTGTTTGACAGCTGTGATGTTCTTATGTTCCAGGCGGCAGCATTACGGTTGCCATGGTTACAGGGTGACGGTCTCTCTCTCTGCGTGTTTCCTGGGTGAGAGAGTGCCTTTTTGTTGTTGTTGTTGTTGTGCTAAGCTAATAGGCAGCATATAAATAAATAAAATAGAATATCCTGGCTATAACAGTTTGGGTCAAAGTGCAGATGTTCCAGATGTTCTGAGTCTCTCTGTGTTTCATGTTAACATGTAGATGTTGGACCAAAGTGAAGCTTTTTGATGTGACAGCAGGAATGTGAAGTGTAACTCTGAGCTCTAGGAAATGAAACTAAATGGACTTTTTCTCCTTTATTTATAGGAAAGTGTAGGAGAGCAACAGATGAACAAGCGTTACTGTAACAGGAAACACAAACACGTCATCAGAGGATCTTTATGTTCATCATCATCACTGTTTCCTTGTTCTGTCACAAACACACAACACTTCCTGCTCTCTCTCTGATTGATCTGATTGGCTGTTTCATTCACAGGAGGTCAGGGCGTCACACAAACAGCTTTAACTGCACAACGACACACTTTAAATCATCTACAGACAAACCTGTGTGTTTGATTTATGGAGAAATAATAAAGACGTGTGTACAGCTGTCCATAAAGCAGCTTCTCACTCAAACACTTCAGCCACTTTAATTCCTGCAAAGCTGCGTAATAAAGAGCTGTGACTGCTATGAGCTGCTTGTGATGACTGCATGAAGCTCTCAGCTGAAGCTTCTTCTTTCATTTATTTTAATGTTAATGTCGCCTTTTTAAGTCTGTGTGAGGATTTTAATGACACACATTAAAGGAGCTTCTTTGATTAGAACCAAATTCATGTTGATTTTCAGCCTGAAATGATAAAAACTTTAATAATTCTGTTTATAATCATCAACCTGGAGACTAATGAAAAGTATAATAGTAATAAAAAGCCTTTAATATTTGAGTAATGCCTGAATCTGCTCAGAGACAGAGACAACACAGAGGTGTTGATGACAGTTTGACATTAACTGAATTAAAAACAAAGTGCTCTTATTGTGAAAATCTGCCTCCTACTTCTTTAAATCATTTTTATGTATTTTTTAACCTCACAGTGAAACATTGAGGCATTAATCTGACACAGTTTGATCAGCAGCTGTGTTTTCACTGACGTTTCACTTTGATTTGTTCAGACTGAGCAGAGAGGAGTGGCTCTCTGTGTGCGCACTGCTGAGAAACAGAAGCTCATTTCTGCTGTTTCATGAAAAGTGTTATGGAGGAACAAGAAGTTCAGCCTCTAAACTCTCAGCGGGCGGACTGAGTGAAGAGTTTCAGAGCAGAGAGTTTTGGCTCACAGCTTTTAGCGTCTACACAAAGAGACGATTACACACTCTTTCTGAGAACATCTCCACCTCCTACAAACAAACTCTCCTACGAGCAGCTGTCACAACCACAACAGGCAGAAGACTGGATTTCTTCAGGTCAGATTTACTGCAGTTTGCATAAATTGTGTGTCACAGACTTTGTAGTTCACATTTGTGTGACTTGTTTAAATCTTGTCCTCCTGAAAGTGAAACTCTTACAAACACATCAGGCCACAACCTGCTGTAGGTTAATGATTGATCTAAAGGCAGCTGACCTTTGAGCAGTGAGTCTTTTATTGTGTTTAATGCTCACAGTGCTGAAGCATGGAAACATAAAACCAAAAAACAAACCAATACAACCAAATCACTCCCAGTAGGGGTGGGCGATATAAACAATAAACGACAGAATCGATTAAATTTGGTCAACGATAGAGATTTTGATTATACCGCTCTATCGCGATAGCGCATGTGATGATGTCATCAAGCTGCACCTGTTTTGGTCGAAAGCATCGCAGCGGCTACAACCATTATCCTCTGCAATTATGCCGGGTGACAGTCAGAGTTGGGGAGTAACGGAATACATGTACCGCCATTACGTATTTAAAATACAAAATATGAGTAACTGTATTCCGTTACAGTTACCGTTTAAAAAGGTGGTATTTAGAATACAGTTACTTTGTTGAAATAAATGGATTACACGGCGGTCCTCTGTAATTTTGGTCATTCCACGCCGCGCATTGCGGCTCAAAACCCAAGCAAAACACGCGAGAAGAGGCTGTAAAAAAAAAAAAAAAAAAAAAAAAAAGCGTCCTGTTGGTGGCGTTAGTCAAACAATGGAGCCGGAGCCAGCCGGAGCCAGCCAACAGAGTCAGCAGTGCACGTTGGGCAGGAATGCGTTTCAGAGTTGGAAGTTCCAACACCATTTCATATTCAAAGAAGAAAGGGATGGGCGGAATTTCACAGTGCAATGCAAACTCTGCTTGCCAGCGAAGAAGATGCTCTCTGCGTCAAAAGACTCCACCTCCAACCTAAGAAAACATCTGAAAGTAAGTTATTTTAAAAAAACTAAAGTTAACATACTGCAAATATCTTATTTTAGTTGTGGTAGCTACCTAGGCTATGTGCCACTTCAGTAGCTTCGATATAATATTGCTGTGATTTTAGCTAACAATGTTAGCTGGCGTTAGCTAACGTTAGTTCATAGACGGGTAAACTTGATGGATAGCATTAACGAGCTGTAAATTATGGTGTGCAGTTGTGAAAGCCATCCCAAAATGATTAACAGTAGGGTGGACATTAAGGTTGGGCGAGATTAAAAATTTTTCCAACCGACAATCGTCAGTCAAACGATAACCAACATAATTGTGCAGGTGACTTGTTAATGGGCGGAGCAATGTAATAATGCACGGACTGATTTGCGCATTTAGAACATAAATAGAAAGTTTAGTTTGGGGGGGATATTTTTTCTTTTTTTCTTGTTGGAGTTTCTGTATTAACATAGCTACTTTTTGGATTATTCATTTATTTATTCGAGATGCACCAAATTGCACAAAAAACGTAACTTTACCTCTGATATTTTTTTATGGTCGCTGGAAGTGACATTTTGGTTTTTAACTTATTTGTTTTTTGGTCGAGTATCTAAGACATAAACACTGGAACACAGTTAAAGTGGAAAAAGAAGTCAGTTTCTTTGTATCCCTCCCCACCATTGTGGTTTGTTTATTTAAATTAAATGTTTTGTTTTTTTCTGAAGATAGACTACTGCTTTTCTTTCATTCTGTTATGAGTTTGAGTAAATGAATCGCTGCATTTGTTTATGCCGTTAAAACACCACTATTATATTTTCCATTGACTGCTTCTCTTACCTTCAACCAACATTATTATTATTATTATACTTACTCATGGGCAAAAAAAATTAAAAAATTCCTCTTGTAAAAACAATTGGCGAAAGGCTCAACTTATTGTTGATAGTCGAGATATTCGTCCAGTTGCCCAACCTTTTTGCAGTGATCTCAAATACAAAACAATTTCTTTATCAGTAATATTTTATTTTTTGGTTGGTTTCTCTTTTTTTTTTTTTTTTCCAGAGGATGCATCCCAGGGTTATACACAGTTTACCCAAAGCAAATACATCGGATCATGTTGATGATGGCAAAGACACAGCCCCTCCTCCTCTCAAACAAGCCATCCTTAGCACTCCAGCCATCACCCAAAGGAGAGTAAATTCCTTGATATTTGACTTCATAGTCAATGAAGTGCAGCCCTTTTCTACCGTTGAGAACACCTCATTCCGTAAGATGGTTGAAGGACTAAGTGGGGGCAGGAGTCCTGTTTGCAGAAAAACATTGATGACTCACATTGAGAAAACCTTTCCAAAAATGAAGGAAGCAATAACTGAAATTCTTCTACATACTCAAAATGTGTGCACAACAGCAGATATCTGGACTGCGCATCACAGAAGTTTCATTGGCATTACATGTCACTGGATCGAGTCAGACACATTGGATCGCAAGTCTGCTGCACTGGCATGTGAGAGGATAAGAGGCCATCACACTTATGATGTTATTGCTGCCAAAATAAGTCAGGTTCATGCTGAATTCCAAATCCAAGGCAAGGTTAGTGCTACAGTCACAGACAATGGGAGCAATTTTGTAAAAGCTTTCAATGAATATGGAGATTCAGAAACAGAAGATGATCTGGAAGACACAGATGATGTACAATTTAATGATGTCACTACAGTACTTGAGGAGGAGCAAGAACACGAGGAGGTGAACTTCTTTTTGCCACCACACCATCGATGTGCTGCACACACACTAAATCTCATTGCCACGACTGACCTTGATAAAGCTGCTTCACAGCAGGGTGTTTCCAGAAAATTATATAGGAGTGCAAAGGCAAAATGTGCAGCCATCTGGAATAAGGCTCATCGCTCATCAGGTGCTTCTGATGTAATTGAAGAAATTGCCCAAATGAGATGTGTTGTACCTTCAGTGACTAGGTGGAGCTCAGAATACCATGCAATCGAGAAGCTAATGAATCTACCTGAAAGTCAGCTCAATGAAATCTGTGAACAACTGAAGGTGGCAAAACTGCATCCTCAAGAGACAGTGTTTCTCAAAGAGTATGCAGCCACTCTGAAACCACTTGCCTACTCAGTCAACCTGCTCCAGGGGGAAAAGAACTGCTATTTCGGATATGTGATTCCCACCCTTCTCAGTCTGAAAGCCAAGTTATCTGAAAAGTTGACACAAGTGCAATTTTCAACTCACATCCTCTTAGCAATCATCAAAGCAATTGACACTCGATTTGCAGCTGTATTAGCCTCCCATGAAGCAAGGATGGCAGCATCCACCATCCCAAAATTTCGACTCTGGTGGCTTGCTGATGATGAGAGAGAATCCATGAGAAGAACAATGGTCCAAGAGGCCCGTCTCCTCAACACAGAACCTTCTAATGACACCAGCACCACTGGACATGCCTCAGTGGGAAATGAGCCGGAAGATGATGACGACAGCTTCTTCAGTTTTCAGAGTACACAGGTGACCTGTTCTACAGCGGAGGATGAGGTACAGAGGTATCTTCAAGATTCAGATAAGACATTGAACTCATTAAAGGGATATCCATTGATCAGAGCCCTCTTCTTAAAATACAATACAACTCTGCCGTCAAGTGCTCCTGTCGAGCGTCTCTTTAGCCACGGAGGACTTGTTTTCACCCCACACCGTAACCGCATGACAGACAAACACTTTGAACATTTGCTCTTGCTGCGTTACAACCGCCTTTACTGGACTGTAGACTAGGCGAAACAGATGTAGGTAGTCTGCTGAAACTATCTTGATATTGTTCACAGATAGGGCTTGCAACCTCAGTATTTTGTAGTCTTTAGTATTTGTTTTTGGCATGCATTCAAAAAGCAGCACCTCATATGTTTACTGCAATTGTTCGCCAATTATTTGATTTTTGTGGCCAATTAAGGTTTTCAACCAAGCAGTTCAGCACTGACACCTTGGACAGTTCTTTGTTGCATGCCTTTGTTAAATGGCCATAAGGTAATGTTGCTCAGTTGCATTAAAACATATGTCTTGTTTTAAAAATTATATCTAGGGGTAAGGTTTAAAATCTAATTTCTCATTGTTACATTGAGTTTGAATATCTGAGTTGTATTGAAAAATCTTTTGTAATTTAAAATTATTGGTGGAAGAATAATATTGACAGTAAATGCCAAAATAATATATTTTTCATTTTGGAGTATAATTTTATATATTGCCTTTTTTTGTCCTAATAAGAAAACAGTCATTGAAAATGCTGATATTTTTTCTCCTTGTGCAAGACTACTTTTTGTTTTAACTAAGTGATGTTGGTGACCATAACAGTAAATACTTTTCAATGGCATATTTTATGTTTGTCTTCCACTTGTCAACTTTATAAATAAAAAAAATGTTAAGGAAAGACTGTGCTTTTTTTATTATCTTTAAGAAGACAAAACAGCTTATACAAACATACCCAAGTCTTTGCTCCTCTATATTACATATATTATCTTAAGTTGGGCCTAACAGTTAATTGGTAAAGAAAAACAAACAAGGATTTGCAGGATGTGATAGCAACATTCATGTAGTTGTAAAAAGCATGACAATATATTAAGTATTCCAAAGTATTCAGAATACGTTACTCACATTGAGTAACTTAACGGAATACGTTACAAAATACATTTTGGGGCATGTATTCTGTATTCTGTACTGGAATACATTTTAAAAGTAACCTTCCCAACACTGGTGACAGTCATAGCAAAGAGATGAAGCACTGTTGAAATATGGGGAAAGCCAAAAACTGTGCTTCCTCCACTTCCGTAACATTGATTCATTAATGTTGAATTCTCTGGCAGCTGCTCTGTTCCCATGTTGTTGCAGTATATTAATAACTAACCTCGTATTGTGGATGAATGATCTCAGTTGTTCTCCTGACTGAAGTTTGGCCCGTGTACAGCATCCTGCTATGCGACTGCATTTGTCCCTGACCACCAGAATCCCTGACGTTAACTTTTATCGAGTGGAAAAAAAGTTAGCGTTCATCCTCCAGCTTCACTGTGCTAATGTTATGCTAACATAGCTGTGTCGCTAGCAATCTCGTAGCACAACATTATATACCAGGTAGTCCAACTTCAGCAACCCTGCAAACGCCACTGCTGTTTAGTTTCCTGTCTTCATTTATGTTGGAAGTGACAGCAGAGCTGTACGTTTGAATTAGTTTCAAAAATCTCTCAGTCAGAACATGGTATGAAATGTTTAGGTGTAAACTAGCGAGCTAACTTCGTGTTAACTTCTAACTCCGTTAAATTTAATAAATTCTGTTTTCATGGATGCCTGGATGTTAAACTTAATTGTTACACCTGGTAAAGCAGCAACGCTGATGATTTTATTAAAGATGAAAGAATTTAGACCGTTTTTAACTCTCAGTGTTCGTTTGACTTTGGGACCTGAAGCAGACGGAGTTTAGGACCCAGATTACTCCGCAAAGCTCCTCACGACAGCCGTAATGCTCTGACGATCCATCAAGCAGTGCGGCTTACCAAAGTTGTACTAAAATATTTTTTAATAGATTTCTGCAGCCAAAATTGGTTCGAGGTCAGTAAGCACAACCAGAATTCATACATAAGCCACACTCTTGATTTTTGAGAAAATTAAAGGATTTTAAGTGTGCCTTATAGTGTGGAAAATACGATATACAGAAGAAAAGAATGTATCGCGATATATATCGTTACCGCACATGCTTCAAATTATACCGCGATATGGATTTTAGGCCATATTGCCCAGCCCTAACTCCCAATTTATTTACAACATTTGAAACATACAGTGTAGCTCAGTCAAAACACTCCAAGGCCAAGTGAAAGAGCTGAGAGGGAAAAGATCATGATTAATGATTTATTTAAACTCATAACTGGGTGCAGCAGCTGAGCTTTGACCTGTGAGCTGCAGCTTAAGCTTCTTTTATGGTTCAGTGTTTAATGTGTAAACTGTTTATCACTGCAGAGACGCCTACAGACTATCTACTGTTCAAAAGTGAATTGTTATATACAGTGAGGCAGCTGACCTTTGACCTGTGAGCTTCAGCCTCTTTGCTGAGTGTTTAATGCTCATCTATTGAAGCCTGCAGACACACCCACACATCATCTGATTTGTTCTCAGGGTTGTTTTCTGTGTGTTGGAGTTGGAGCAGAAACCTGCTGCAAGATAATGATTGATCAAATTAATATCACACAAGGTGCAGCAGCTGACCTTTGACCTGTGAGCTTCAGACTCTTTGCTGGTGTGAAGTGTTTAATCTGACGCAGTCTGCAGACACAGAGGACTGCTGACGGAGAAGAAGCAGAGGATTTTCTCTGTTTCTACACAGACCTGGTCCAGGCAGCAGAGAGCTGCAGAGTGAAGACGTTCATTGGAAGAAGAAGCTGAGTAAATTCAACGTCCTCTTTGAATCCTGGATCAGGAAGTGAATATTTGGTGTTTAAGTAAGGTTTCTGTCTTTGACTCAGCCTGCTGTCACTTTGGTTTAGAGAGAAAAAAAGGTTTCACATTAACTGGTGTTCCTGCTGCTCCAGCACTAAAGGACAGTATAGGTGACCGCGCTGATGCCTGTTCATAATGTCACCAAAGCTAATAAACTGTTGGCTAAATGTTCTTGTTTTCAGAGGTAAACAGAGGTGACAGGAGCAGATAATAAGGATTAAATATATGCTGAATGACTAAATTCTGCTAGTCTGTGACCTAACTCCCTGAAGCATCACCTCATTTCTTATCTCTGACCTTTAACATGAGTTAGCTTAGCTAGCAGAGCTGCTAGCAGAGCGTGCTAGCAGTAGTGATGTGCGATACCACTGATTTCCTTTCCAATCCGATACCAAGTAATATTCAGGGTGGTATCGACGATACTGATCTGATACCGATACTTTGTACAAAAACTTATTTTATTTATTGTATCTCAAATTATAGCATCATAATGATTACAGGACATCAGATTACTTGTTCTTATCACTTAATAATTCAGAGTTCATCATACAGAAATAAAAAACTGAAGTTGTGGCTATTTGAACACGTTGCCAGCCTGCAGCACTAAAGGACTCCATGAGAGACGTCTGTCTCACCCTAGCAGCACCTGTCCCTGTCCTCCTCTTCAGTTCACCTCAACATACGCTCGTCATATTCTGTGATATGATTTACTCTGAGGTGTTTGACAAGGTTAGTGATGTTCCCACAACCATATATGCCAATTTTTCCGGGAGAATACCGAATTTCACTGCCCCTCCCAAAAATCTCCCGGAGCCACCATTCTCCCGAATTTCTCCCGATTTTCCACCTGGACAACAAAATTGAAAAACCATATCACAGAATTCATAGCGCGGCCCAGCCAATTCCAGTTTCCAACAATGGCGGCAGCGACTTAGTTTTAATATTACTCTTATTTCTCTTTCTGGGTTGCAAAAAAGACTTTTAACATATTTTCAGGTGAGAATGTAGCTGTGTAAACTTCAAATATCTGAGCCGACCGACATCGTCTTCAAACCCCCGCGGTCTTTCACTACTCGGGTTAAACATGATATATAAGTCACTTTGATAACTTAAAAATGTTATTGTTTGGCTTTTTCAGTGTTTTATTTGTTCGTGGGTAAATCGGTTTGGCTGAGATTAAAGTTATTAGATTAGATTAAATTAAATTTAACTTTATTAATCCCTCGGGAGGGTTCCTCCGGGATTTTCACACAGCTGAATAAACGCTGGACTGGAACAAAAAATCGTCCCGGCCATTTTGACTAGAGACCGGCTCATCAGGTATTATGGAGAAAACCATCAATCCTTTGAATGAAAACAAACGCTGTTGTCACAGTGATGGACGCTGTCTTGTTGGTATACATGCATCAGTCTAATAAACTTAAACCTGCACCATCCTCCCTGTCCTGGTATTCTAAACAGCACCTGGAAGTAGACTGTTGGTCGAGTTAACCTCCTGAACATCTACAACACACGGTGGAAACCTGAAATTAAGACAGAGACTAGAGGTGAGACATGATCATTGCTGATTACTGATGACAGATTTAGATATATTTTCATAAACCATTCATTTGCCACATCAATAAACAGCACGGCAGGGTAAAATATGTTTTCTAACATGGCAACCTTTAAAAAGTGAAAGGAGACAGAAAGACAGGTGAGAAAGAATCAAACTGACTTTTTGATGGCATTTTACACACAGTACTGGTGCAGAATCTAGAAAATGTGGGAAACACTGGCATCATATGCAGTACTTACTTCTGAAGAAATTATGATGGGACCCTAAAAATGACTATGTACAATAATGGATTTCTATACATTTTACATCAGATGAAAACGTTTGTTGTAAGATTCAGATAATTATTTGTTAAAAGTGAGACATTTTAAATGAGAACAAGAAAGAAAAGTATTTCTTTGTGCCCCCCTCTCCCTGTTAATGCCCTACCTGCCCCCTGGCAACACTTTGCTAGACCCGCCCCTGCACAGTTACCAGCTGTCAGCTACTTAGAAAAGGATCCTGGTGTTATTTGTCTCTCAGAAGCAGTTCATAACTTCCCTTCAACTCATTCATGTCACCTAAAAGGTAAACCTGTTTCTCCATCACCTGTTCAGCTCTGATGATTCAGTAAGAACATCTCCTGGTTTCCCTCTCACCACATATCCAAACCGACATCATGACCAGCAGCTTTACAGCTGTGGCTCCAGCAAACATCAGCTGATACTAGAAATTAATATTAAATAAATTCTAACAACAGCTCATCAAGCTTAAACGTGCTGCTGTTGTTTAGCGCAACATCCGCTAGTTTCTTCTTTCTGGCGCAAAGTGGGCGATAAACAAACAAGAGAGAAAAGCCGATCAGCTGATCATTGATCAGTTTCACAAGTAGCAACAGCAGAGGGAGGGGAGAGAATGAGAGAAGAAGAGGCAGCTGTGCAGCAAAGACACAGAATAACTCCAGCTTTGTGTCTTTTTCATTGTAGCTGAAGTCCGGGACAAACTGCGTCCCCTTTCAGCTCAACACCAAACGCGTAATATTTTCTCTGAATACGAGACGATTCCGTTTTTTACAGGACGGTTGGAAACTCCAATAACTAACTTTATAAATAAAATAAGATAAAACAAGTTCAACATCAATAATATCAAAGCACCGACCCAGCAGTATATAAACTCCGTCATGCTAGCTAGTACTCAGTACGAGTTATTCTAACTGACTGTAAAAAGTCAGCACAACGAAAATAAACTCCACCTAAACTTGGTTTATATCTGACCAGATAGACTGCAGGTCATAACTTCTTACCTGAAGTTCAATTCACCGCCTCGGGTCTCTGCTCCTCCTGCCTTTCTGTCATCCCCCTGCCAGCGTGTTGCATCTGCTGCCTCCACCACTTGCTAATGTTACTGAATCTGTGGAAGCGGCACCATAGCCACCACCAAACAATTGAGTTATTTTTACACATCTCCCAGCATCTGGCTAATCCACCACCTTTCAGTGTTTATACCATTACGGAAAAAAAAGAAAAGAAAAAAAAAACATCGGCCCATAAAAATGAAAAATCACCATCGGCCCACCAAGAAAATGCCCGATGGCCAGTCGAGCTATGCTACCCGGCTTTCTTTAGACCACGAAGGCCGGGTCCTCAGGTGGAAGCAGCCTCTGAATTTGGAAACCCCCGCTGTTTCCGGGCAGGCCAATAATAACGGTGACATTTAACGCATTTTATCCCATAAATAAACACTGTAAAATGTATTTATCCCCCCCCCCCCCCCCCCCCAACAGCCCTTTTGAATGTCTCCCTGATTCTGAGGTCTCAAGGTTGGCAAGTATGGCCACAACACCTCACTTTTTTTGCTATATGTATCGCAAACCACGTCTCAGCTGTTTGTCGAGGTAAAATATGTCCGCACAATTACGCTCAGCCATTGTTGTGTTGTGCTGCGAGACATTTAGGCTGTATCCCAATTCAGGGTCTGCAGCCTTAACGGTCAACAAGGGCCGCGTACTCAAAGACCGCTAAGGCCGGAAGTGAGAGGCTTGTGAAATGGGACGATCTAGCCTCCGTCACGCTGCCCAGGTTGCCTAGCAACCATGACACTAACAGGTGGAAACGTTTCATACAGCTTTTGTTCATTTGTTTGTTTGTTTCTACATGAGCTTTGATTAGTTGAGTATCTGAGGCTGAGACCACAGGACTGTGAAATCATCATTGTTGGGCTTCATTTCTGTGCTGAACAGCCATTTAAGATTCGCTGTAAATAACAATTAGCTGATGTTGTTCATGAGTTAAAGTCATCTCACTGTGGTAATGTAAATATAATATGGCCAATATTAAAGTTATAATTTCAATCATTATTAGTTATTACAGCAGTGAATGAACTCTGTTTCAAATACTGAGCTTCAGTAAAGATTCAAGCTGCATTTATTTATATTATTTATATTTCCTGTCACCTTAAATCTTCACTCAAAGACAGGTTTCTTTGACACTGTATATATAACTGTGTTATATATATGAGAGACAAATATTTTTCTTTTAATATGTTGGCATTACTAAATTTGTCTCAGTGCTTTCTTACTTATATCCATAAAATCATCACATTCTCTGTAAGATTAAGGTCGACTATTGAACGGCGCATATTTTAAAATAAAGGCTTTAAAACCAAGTTAGTACAAACATCGCTAATGTGACATAACTTTGCCGACATGTGACCAACAGGAATGTTTAATGTTCTTCGTTATTAAACATTCACACTTAAATAAGTGACATAATATTCAGTACTTACTTTTAAAAGCTTACTCTTCGGGCGCCCCTCTTCCGCCGTTTTTTTTTCCCGGCAAAATTATCCACACCCACCGCCGCGCTGTGCATTCTGGGATATGTTGGGCCACGAAGGCTGTGTCCCAATTAAGAGACTGCACGCTTGAAGTATGCATTTTGAGTGAGGTTACGTCACTGCCATGCGACGACAGCTGTCTCAATTTGAAGTGTACTTCAAATGCATAATCCAAATGCGCTGTCGATTTCCCCAAATATCAAGCGTGGTCCGGTGCACGCTTCGTGGTCCCATATATCCCACAATTCATAGCACGCCGGTGGGTGTGGATAATTTTGCCGCAAAATACCCCACAAGAATGGCGCTCCCCAGTGGCTGCAGCCAGACCCTTCTCCAAAATACGGCAGACGGCAGAAGGGTGCGTCCGAAGAGTGAACTGTCAAAAGTAAGTACTGAATATGATGTCACTTATTTATTTGTGAATGTTTAAGAACAATTAAAACATTACTGTTGGCCACATTCAGGAAAAGTTATGTGACATTAGTGATATTTGTACTAACTTGGTTTTAAAGCCGCGGAAATGTAATTTTTTACAATCGTGGCTTTATGAGCCTATACTGGTGTTTTTAAAAGTTATGTTTGACTTTATGACTTTCTGTGTCGTTTCTGGGATGCTTAGGACTCATATTGCACTGCTGGAAATATTTTATTTTGATGCATATGCTGTTATTTTGCAAATTTGCACTATAATATATTTTTTCGTTTTTCCTGCAGTGTATGAAAATTAGTGTATCTCAAAAATAAAACTATGAAGACACTTAAAATAAATTTCCTGTGGTGGGAAACTATTTTGTGCAACTTTTTTGTATTTACAGTTTTGAGGGATAAGCCTCTTAAATTTCTCTAAGTAGAAATATATGTTAAAAAAACAAAAACGATTTTCAATTTTTTTGTAGTTTATTGCACTTTTTTGCAATTTATGTAATTACTATGCACTTAATGCAGACATATTATTAAAATTTGGGCTATAATGGTTGTATTGATGTATAGCAACTTGAAATGCTCCCAAAAATGGCTCCACAGCATGTAAAAATATACTATAAGCTCTGGCGCACTTGGTTCTATGGTAGGTCTTAAAGGGTTAAAGTCCAGACTCGTAATTCTTAGAGGTTGGACTCAGCAGACGCTCCATAACACAACATCATCACAGTCCTTCACTTATGATTTCATATGATTGCAGTTTTGAGTGTTACAGTGATGTGTTTTCATGTTGTTGCAGGTCTCTGAGTGTCAGTGAAACCTGTCAGTTAAAACGAAGATCTTTCACTTCATTTCCCTCAGTGCGTTTCAAGACCTGATTTTCTGATTTACATGCGCTCACTTCCTGTGTTGTGACATGTTAATTATCCCGAGCGCGCACTGGGCAGGGAGACTCCGCCTCCATTAAAACCAACTAGATGTGGATGTAGTGACGTTTTAGTTTAGTGCAGACGTGAGAGATGAGTGTCGTTACATTACTGTTCAGTTTGTGTTACAGCGTTTATTGTCCACACGTGTGATCAGACAGGATTATTTCAACGATCTCATGTTTATTTTATCCTCCTGTAACTTTATGAAGAGCTAAACTGTCAGCACTGGTTAGTCCTTATAAGAACTGTTTGTGAGCTAAGAATCAACAATGACAAAGACTGTGAGTGTCATGCAGTGAGTCCTCAGAATTAGGCTGATATTTAAATTATGCAGGACTCTGTGTCAATCAAAGCTAGAAGCTGGTGTAGCGTTGAGCTTTATTGTTGATTAATTAAAAAAATATATGTAAAAGAAAAAAGGACTAGATGTGTTTTCTGTCTTTAGAAAAAGGTAAAATTGGTTATATTTTGTTGGGCTAATTCTGACCAATCGTGACAGTCCAGAACTTTTCCCTGCTGCTGTATCCTGTAACAATCAGTGTTGGGACTAATGTGTTCATAAATAACGCGTTAGGTGTGATGATAACGCCACCTGATTTTAGTTTTATGATTCCTGGCTCCCATCTATCAGGTTTCTCATGTTTGTAAAAGTTACCTCATCATCCTCAGAGTCATCCTCCTCAACTGGCTGCTACTTTATGAAAACCATATGTAACACCTGCACATGTGTTTGAAAAAAACAAACGCTTTGATTTTGACACCCCAAGAAATCTAGATCTGCACGTGTTCAGAGTAAGAGCAGAATAAACAGCAGCAGAAGCTGATTGATGAACAGCTGAATGACATATCAGCTGTAGCTGCAGCATCTGCACAGAGTTTGATTGGCTAACGCTGATTTGTTTGTTTTTTTAAACAGGACAGCAGAGAGAGAGAGGAGGAGATGAAGAGTGCAGCAGAGACAGTGAAGAAGAGGTGAGCATCTGACAGAGCAGAGCCAGTTTAAAGGAGCCTCACAAGCTCACACATGACCGCTTCATCAACATGGAGCTCTGAGTGTTTATTAAAGGATCATTGGACGCTCTGACACAGCTGACTGCAGCCTTTAGCTGTGAGCACACAGTGTCTCACATTTACATTCACTTCCCTGTCAAACTCAATAACTTTAAACAGCTGCTGTTATCAGGTGAAGATAGCAAAGCTTTCAGGGCTGAGCCCCAGTGTTTCAGGATAATGGCCCCAGAGACCACAGTCACATATGTGGGGAAGGATTTTAAGTTTAAAACTTCCTTTAAGCACTAACAGCAGAGACGCACAAAGTCGCAGACAGGGAACAAAGTATTTTAGGTTTGTATTGTCAGATTATTTAATCATTATACTGAACAAATATGTGAAAAAGTAAAAACCTCTATTATGATGAGGTTATCACTACATTCACATGTCATCGATGTGTTCTTTCACACAGATCAGTTTCAGTGTGTGTGGCCCGTACACTAAACCATGACACAAATTCATATGATGTGACACCCAGACTGTGTTCACTGTTTCTTTTGGTAAAATCATCTTCTCGTGTTTTTATAGAAAGATGATGGAAGAACCTAAAGAACAGCCAGCCAAAGCAGCTCCATCAGCAGGTAGGAGATCAGTGCTTTGTATGATGAGACGTATGGATGTATAGACTTCAGGCAGATTCTTTTTTGTAACTGTGACAAGTACATAAAATTCACGAGTTGTAACCTGTCCTAATCTTTGCCTTAATCTTTCTGTGGGACATTAATATAACATGAGAACTTCCACTCTAAGGAGTTTGGCAGAGAAACAACTGGACTTTTTTGTACTTTGAACCCACATATGAGGTTAAAACGATGCCACCTTAAAATGAAACTGAAAAAATATTGAAACTGAAACAAATGTATTGAAAGTGAAAAAATGATAGTGAAAAAACATAAATATAGAAATTTAAAGAAAAACTCACTGTTCATGTGGTTTTCACACTTACATCGTTTTTTTTCCACGTACAGTTATTTTTTCAGCCTCAATTAGTTGGCACTGCTTCGGCATCTGAGGGTGCGCTTGAGGGGCGGGGCTTCAGAGCCACATATATGAGCCACATATGTTTGCGCACATTATATTGCTGACCAGTGACTGTAGAAATCATGGACGACCTAATATCTGCAGCAGCCACAGTCATGAAGAAACTTGCGTATCTCTGAACGGTACATAGAGCGGGGACGCTGAGAGGAGGTCCAGCGTTTACCGACTGTTTCAAACTCACAGACTCAGGTGTTCTTCAGTGTCCGCCTGACAGAAGGACCTGAGAGCCGCCACAATATTTTTGGTAAGTGAAAGGTGTTTGTAAGCTAATCTGTAGCTAACATCCTTAGCTAGCTAGCTAAGATGGGCACTCGGCTATCGGCAAAACTTGTTTTGTAAAGTTTGTTTAGCTAACCTGTGCAGGTGAATGAAATGAACAGAAACGCACCGGGCTGCTCAGTCAGTAACTAACCACAGTTACTGTACTTTTATTATGAGTATTACACTGTAAGAGCAACAGGCTGCACTCTGCTGCAGCTCCTGTGCAGAGCTGATTATTAAATATGTGCAAACAGCAGCATGTTTTCACTCTTTTGCCACATCTGTAAGGATATTAACACATATTTTAAAAAAGCTTGCACTTTAGTAACCCCTCATTAATCATTAATTACGGATTAAATAGCAAAGCCTAATATTTATGTACTCAAACCAAATACTTCTGCTTGGCAGCTTAAGTTAAAATGTGTGTTTCATTTTTCCTCGGATTACATTTTTAGCATCGACTCTGTGTATTGTTTTTACTAAGTTTGTTTCAAATATTCAGGTTAAATAAAACAGTCTGAATCATTCTTATTGAGGTAAGTTCACAAAGTTACATGTGCAGTACAGCTTACATCCTTTGAGAGGGAAAAAAGCATTAATATTTGTTATGATACCTCTGTATGTTGGTGACCACGGTGCAGCAGCAGACTGAACCAGGACTGAAACCTGCTCCGTCTGCTCATGTATGCAGATTCACATTCACAAAGCACCAACAACTCAAAGGTTAACATTATATTGGAAAATCTGTTGGTATATACGGCTTTAAAAAATAAACAGCTCGTATGTCAGCAGAGCTGAAGAACTAAAGAAATGTAAGAGAAGAACTTCAGTTCCTGGGTGTGTGAGGACAGAAGGATCAGCTCTATTTCAGATTTGAGATAAACTTTATATTTCAGTTTGTGATGGTTCTGTTCTCTTTGTGATTACAGGAGCTGCCCTCAGATTCAGACCTCAGCACCACCCAGTGACAGCAGACAGATTATCCAACATGTTCACATGTTAATTGCAGAATGCACTGATGCAAACAGTACAAAGGTTAAAGCACCACATGTGCTGTAGTGAAAGCTGCAGCTGTTTTATGGATAAAAACAAAGTCAAAAGGATTAATCACCCATGTATCATATGAATGTTGGGTTTTTCTCTGTATCTGTTATTGTACGATCTACTGTACAATATAAAGCACCTTCAGGCGACTGTTGTTGTGATTTGGCGCTATATAAATAAAATTGAATTAAATTGAAATGTAACTGTGTCACTATATATCAGCATTAACAGGACCTCAGCTTGGTGTTTCACAAAGCTGCTGATCTCAGACCTGCACAGCTTCCGTTCTAAACACTGAATGTACTCAGCTGCATGAAGAGCACGTTTGAGTTTCTCTGACACAATTAAATAAAAACTGATGAAGGTCAAAGGTCGTCACTTGTATGTCGAACTACAGACTTGTCATCTGGAATTCTTTCACAGTTTTTTATTTTTGCCAATAGTGTGTTAATTACCATTAAGTGATTCAGAGTCATTCATACCAGAGTAACCAGAGAGGATAATATATTTTTAAGTATATAACTATCCACAGGACTGAATATAATATCTCTAAGTAAAAGTCCAGAGACTCTGAGGATTATCCAAGTATTTATAACATTACACAAAGCAAAGCTCAAAAAGCTGCTGGCCCTGATGCATTACAGGGCATGCTTGCCCCCCACACTGGATCCTCACCAATTTGTCTATCAAATCAATGGAGTACAGAGGATGCTGTATCCACAGCTCTTCACTGTGTACTCTCACACCTGGACAACAAGAATACTCGTGCAAAAATACTGTTAGTTGACTTCAGCTCAGCATTCAGTACAGTTCTTCCCTCCAAGCTGATCACCAAATGTGTGGATCTTGGACTCAACAACTCCATCTGTACCTGGATCATGGCTCATGGACTTTCTGACCAACAGACCTCAGCATGTTAGGTCAGGCCATAACAGCTCTACCACTGTCACACTCACACTGGCACTCCACAGGGCTGTGTGCTGAGCCCGTTCCTCTATGACTGCAGACCTTAGTATGCATCCAACTCCATCCTTGGACGGGTCTGCAGCTTCAAGTTCTTGGGGATCCACATCTCTGAGAATCTGTCCTGGTCAACTAACACCTCCAGCCTGGTCAAGAAGGCCCATCAGGGCCTCTTTTTCTTTAGGATACTGAAGAAGAATCAACTTCCACCGCTGTGTGATAGAGAGCATCCTGACCAACTGTGTCACAGTCTGGTGTGGGAACTGCTCTGCTGCTGACCGCAAGGCACTGCAGTGCCCAACACATCACAGGGATTCCACTTCCTGGCATTGAGGATGTCCGCAAGAAGAGATGTCTACGCCGAGTATGCATCATTCTCGGACTCCTCTCATACTGCCAATAAACTCTTCCAGCTCCTCCTCCCCTCCAGGAGGCGCTACAGGAGCCTTCAGACTAAAACCAGCAGGTTTAGGAACAGCTTCTTCCCCACAGCTGTTACCCTACTGAACTCAGTCCCCGCTGAGCCTTTCCATCCACACTCACCTAACCCTTCTACACTCCTCCTCCCAGTGACCATGATCCTTTCATTATCAACATTCACCACGTTGGTTACTGCTGTAGTTTTAGGACACTGACATGGTGTAGTCTCTGTTATAGTGCCTACACTGTTATAGTCTGTTCAGAGAGCTACGCTTCCACTACTGTAGATATTTTCATAGCACTCTGTACATCTGTTTACCTCACAGTGTTTCATCTTTATATATGTATATTTGTTCATAGTATACCTGTATACCTGCCCATCTGTATAGCAATGTAGAACAGCTGCATAGCAATACAGATCATCTGTGTATCGGTTACAATATTATTTTTCAGTTTCAATATTTTCTTCAGTTTCATTTTAAGCTGGCATCATTTTAACCCCACACATCCTAAAATTCAGTATTTGTTGATGAGATGATGAAGTGTTAATTCAACAAAGTTAGAATATTTTTCACATGATGTCGACTGAGAACCATGTTTATGTCTCTTTCTTGTTTCTGTAGAGGAGGAGCTTGCCAGGGTGCGGTCAGCCTTTGTCTGGAGGGTAACAACAGAAATCCTCACACAGCTGCTTGAGGCCCTCGTATGTGACACTGTCTTAAATGAGTTGGAGAAAGAATCGATACTGGAGAAGAACCTAGCCAGAGCAGATAAGGCACGCAGCTTCATCGACACAGTGAGGAAAAAAGGAGACAAAGCATGCAAGATAACAATCAAGCATCTTCAGATCAAAGATCTTTCTCTTTTCTCTCAGCTACGTTTATACTCTGATCTATCTGCTCAACAAGGTGAGGTCATGTATCATATACCATGAATAAAAATGGTCACCTTGCAGTTTGTTGAGATGTGAAAGTGAAACCTCAGAATTCACTGTAAGAAAAAGGAGAGGGCAAGAACGTCATTCTACGACGAATGTTTGGATTTGTTACATGCCTGCAAATGTATTTTCTAAACTACATGGACATCATAAACCTGTGAAACTACTTAGATCTAATGTGAGCTGTATTTAATTAAACACAAGTGTTCTTTACTTTTAAAAACCATGCAAACTGATTGCCTTAAAGAAGAAAAGCATGAGTCATTTGACTTAAATGTTTAATGAAAAAAATGCCACATTTTTATATAATCAAGTTCAAGTTCAAATGTTATTCATCACCTGCAGTGGCAGGTTGCCCTGCAGTGGAATGAACCCGCCCCCCGACCATACACACACAACGCAGACATCACATGGGGATACAAGTCAGAGAACGTTGCATTATAGAAAAAACACTGAAATCTACACTACAATGGGAAAGTACAAGGGGAAAAAAGAGACCTCTGCTCATGCTGGGCTATAGAGGACAGCATGAGAACAGGAAACAAAAAAACTCCTCTGCACAGAAAGCACATAAATGTCCACAGTACAACATTATAGAGCACGTGACCAACAACAAGGTTGGTTAGGGGATAAGGAGTAATCCCAGGCAACACAGCAGCCATCCTGCCACTGCGCCGACTCTCCAGCGTGGGCCCAGACCCGCCTCGTGTTCCCAGGAGGCAACAAGCATCGAAGGCATTGGAAGGGGAGGGGGGATGTGTGAGTGCTTATCAGTGTAAATGTATGTGTGTGCGTGTCCATAGTTCAGCTGAGACAGTGTCCTCCGCCCTATCAGGCTAAGTAAACAGTCTTCCAGCCAACCCAGGTGGCCTTGCATGGAATGGGAAGGAACAGACTCAACACAGTCGTTATCAGGGTGTTTTTGTTCAGCTGGCGCCGAAGGGGTAGGCGCATTATATGATTTGTGATTTTTCTTTTACAAACAACTCATGAGAATTTCAAGCTGTTTTTAACACTCCGACACCAACACTGGTCTCTCAATCTCCCGCTGGATAGCTGCGAGCCTCTCAATTATGTTATTTACCTTCAATTCTGTGGTCTTTTCAGGCTTTTGCTCACAGAGCAGATTCTGAGACTTCACGACCGCAGCCAACTGATCCGCGATGTAATCCAGCTTCCGCCCCAAGGTGTTGTTCCGAGTGGATTCTTCCTTGATGTAATCCAATATACACTCAGAGGTGTTATTCTGAGCCTTCACTGCAGCCGTTAGCGCCTCCAAGCTCTTAACCATGCTGCATTCACTGAGCCCTTTCTGAGAAGCCGCACCTCGTCCCATCCTTTCAATCCCAGCGGGCAGCCTTGTGGGGGTTTGAACAGCCGGTTCCGCTTTCTTAATTCTCCGATAAACCAGGGCCAAGCCAGCTCCGATCAGCAAGAACCCTGTTATCATGGTTCCAAATAGGTACATATCTTCAGCGTCCTCGATCGACAGTCCCACCAGGCACACGATCCTCCATGTCTGCCACTCGTCCATCGTGTATCCGGCAGGGAAAGTCCCTCCAGGGCACTCGGGCTCTCCTGAGCCCAGACAACTCGTTGAGAAAAGGGTGACAATAGCGTTCAGAGACCAGTTGATCAAATCCATAATTCTCTTTTAGGTTTTTAGACACAGACTGTGAGAGAGTGTTCCAGGGAAGTGAAATACACATGAGACAAGACAAAGACACAAGAGGCTAAGCAGGGAAGATAAGGGGAAGGAGAAGAGGAGAAAAGTGCGACTGCCTTCGCCAAGAGCCAAACGAGAAGGAACATGTTTAGTGTGGCCAGAAAGGGTTTACATTATCTTTCGCCATTGTAATTTACGACAAGAATTAAATGTGAATTACTGAATCTCTCTCAGATGCTTATTTAAATAACATAGCAGTGTTGTTATTTTTGGTGACAAAGTTTGGAGAAGAGGCACAGAAAGCAGAAACCTGTTTAGCCTGCACATGTTGGCATCAGGTACATATGAAAAGCTGCAAAGCAATACAGATGTGCAGGTTCAAAACCTTTAATGTGGCTGTTTTCAGGAATTACATTTAGGAATTCCTGTAGCCCCTTTTTTCTGGTTTTCTGGTAGAATAAGTATATTAAAAACTAAAACGTATGATAGGCTCAACAAAGGACAAAGTACGTCAGATAGCTCCTACAGACCAGATTTGTATTTTTACTTCTTTTTTCCTTTTTTTGATTCAGATGCTCTTCAGAAGTGTCAGCCTAAACTTAAGTCTAAGCTGAAGAAGAAGTTCCAGCGTGTGTTTGAGGGCATCGCTAAAGCAGGAAACCCAACCCTCCTGAATCAGATCTACACAGAGCTCTACATCACAGAGGGAGGGACTGCAGAGGTCAATGATGAACATGAGGTCAGACAGATTGAAACAGCATCCAGGAAACCAGACAGACCATGAAACAACAATCAGACAAGAAGACATCTTTAAAGACACACCTGGAAGAGATGAACCAATCAGAACAGTGCTGACAAAGGGAGTGGCTGGCATTGGGAAAACAGTCTTAACACAGAAATACAGCCTGGACTGGGCTGAAGACAAAGCCAACCAGGACATCCAGTTCATATTTCCATTCACTTTCAGAGAGCTGAATGTGCTGAAAGAGGAAAAGTTCAGCTTGGTGGGACTTGTTCATCACTTCTTTACTGAAACCAAAGAAGCAGGAATCTGCAGCTTTGAAGACTTCCAGGTTGTGTTCATCTTTGATGGTCTGGATGAGTGTCGACTTCCTCTGGACTTCCACAAAACTGTGACTGATCTTACGATGCCCACCACAGTTGATGTACTTCTCACAAGCCTGATCAGGGGGAATCTTCTTCCCTCTGCTCACGTCTGGATAACCACACGACCTGCAGCAGCAGACCAGATCCCCCCTGAGTATGTTCACAGGGTGACAGAGGTCAGAGGGTTCACTGACCCACAGAAGAAGGAGTACTTCAGGAACCGATTCAGAGAGAAGGAGCAGGCCAGCAGGATCATCTCCCACATCAAGACATCTCGAAGCCTCCACATCATGTGCCACATCCCAGTCTTCTGCTGGATCACTGCTACAGTTCTGGAGCGTGTCCTGAAAACCAGAGAGGGAGGACAGCTGCCCAAGACCCTGACTGAAATGTACATCCACTTCCTGGTGGTTCAGGCCAAAGTGAAGAATGTCAAGTATGATGGAGGACCTGCAACAGATCCACACTGGAGCCCAAAGAGCAGGAAGATGATGGAGTCTCTGGGAAAACTGGCTTTTGATCAGCTGCAGAAAGGAAACCTGATCTTCTATGAATCAGACCTGACAGAGTGTGGCATCGATATCAGAGCAGCCTCAGTGTACTCAGGAGTGTTCACACAGATCTTTAAAGAGGAAAGTGGACTGTACCAGGACAAGGTGTTCTGCTTCATCCATCTGAGTGTTCAGGAGTTTCTGGCTGCTCTTCATGTCCATCTGACCTTCATCAACTCTGGACTCAATCTGATGGAAGAACAACAAACAACCTCCAAGAAATCTAAATTATTTAACAAACCAAAACTTCAATCTCTCCACCAGAGTGCTGTGGACAAGGCCTTACAGAGTCCAAATGGACACCTGGACTTGTTCCTCCGCTTCCTCCTGGGTCTTTCCCTGCAGACCAATCAGACTCTCCTACGAGGTCTGCTGACACAGACAGGAAGTTGCTCACAAACCAATCAGGAAACAGTCGAGTACATCAAGGAGAAGCTCAGTGAGGATCTGTCTGCAGAGAAAAGCATCAATCTGTTCCACTGTCTGAATGAACTGAATGATCGTTCTCTAGTGGAGGAGATCCAACAGTCCCTGAGATCAGGAAGTCTCTCCACAGATAAACTGTCTCCTGCTCAGTGGTCAGCTCTGGTCTTCATCTTACTGTCATCAGAAAAAGATCTGGATGTGTTTGACCTGAAGAAATACTCTGCTTCAGAGGAGGCTCTTCTGAAGGCTGCTGCCAGTGGTCAAAGCCTCCAACAAAGCCCTGTAAGTAAACATGAACTCATCGCTTCATTCTTAAAATCATGGGAAAGAAATCAGAGGTGCTCAGTTCGAAGAACACTGCCTTTTAAGAAAAATTTAAAAATAGTCACTTAGTCAAATATGATACTTTAAATATTTCTCTCCAGTAGGACATGTCAGCATTTCTGAAATATTTTTGTCTTTAACTCGAATCAAAGCACAATCCAGATCCAGCCTATAAGAACATGAGCTCTGATCCTTCAGCCCCTCTGACAGGTTTATTATCCTCAAGTTGTTCACTTGTCTCCAACAACCAGGAGTTTAACTCTGTTTTTTTAAAGCAAATACTTGAGCTACCAGACTGCACCTACATCGTTTTCAGATGTTCTTATTTTAAGGTCTGGTTTGTGTCTCATCTTTATTGCAATCCCCCATGTCTCTCTGTTTTTCAAATATAAATCTGTTACCTCGGTGTGGCCAGAGCAACATGGTGAACCCAAAATACAGACAAAGGTGAAGGAACTGAATATTACTAGACGTGAAGGCTTTATTTACACACATGAACTTGACACTTGGAATTTTTAACATGAACTGTGAACTATGGTGGAAGTCAAGCACTTGAAGCTGTGAGCATGAAGTGGGCTCTACAGTAGGTTTCTGGAAATGGGTCTTGGTTGATGGTAATCTGAGTCACTGTAACAGAGGTACAGCAGCATCAGAAAGATCACTGGTGGAGGTTACAGTAAGTGAACCAGGTTATCTTCAATGTCTTATTTGGGGTTTCTGTAGTTCAGGAGGTAAAGCTGGTCTGATCTGACCTACTGATCGGAAGGTTGGTGGTTCGATCCCTGGCTCCTCCAGTCTGCATGTCAAGTATCCTTGGGCAAGATACTAACCCCAACTTGCTCTCCGATGCATCCATCAGAGTATGAATGCGTGTGAATGAACTTAGAAAGCACTAAGTTCAGATAAAGTGTTTGTGAGAATGGGTGTGATTGGGTGGATGTGGCATGTTGTATAGAGCGCTGTGAGTACTCCCGGAGAGTAGAAAAATGCTATATAAGAATCAGTCCATTTACCATTTACTTGTCAGTAATTGGAAAGCAACTTGGGGAAGGCAGGTGGTGAGGTCTGGGTGAGTACTTGTTAGCGTTGAATCCAGGCAAAGTGGTCCAGTAAGTCTAAGAGACGAAAGGCATTAATGTGGCTGTGAGTGAATCAAGAAGACCAGCATCCAGGAAAACGTGACTGAACTGCAAGGGTGAGTAGATGATCCGAGGATTAGGAGGTTAGCAGAGTCGTTGAGAGTGCTGATGTTATATTCAGCCTAGTAGATTACTGTCAGGTGTGGACAATGGACAGGCTGACCAGGCTTCACCCAAAGGCAGAAACCAGAGTCTAGTGGGAAACCACAGCCGCTCACACAGACCATGACAGCAGCATGACCCCCCCCCCAGCACCAAGCATTCTCTTTCACTTGGCATCATTTACCTCTCCCTTCTCCAATTTCTGATGTGTCCACCTTTGCAATGATAACTGTGATCAGGGTGAACCAAAAAGGCGCTGTGGTGAACAGATACTTCAGTTTGGTGAATACAGTTTCAGTTTTGGGGGACCAGATGCATGCTGAGACTTGAGTGGTGCAGCTACCTGACTATAGTTGCAAATGAACCGTCTATAAAAATTTGCTATTCCCAAAACCCATTGGAGATGCTTCTGGAATCTACAATGGGTACAAGAGGTAGGCCACTCTGTGAAAGCTTTCACTTTTGCCAGATCCGTCTTCACCTGCCCCCGTGCCAAAATGTAACTGAAAAAAGTTATTGATGAGGAATGGAATTCACACTTTTCTGCTTTGACATAAGGTTTATTCTCCAGCAAACGTTGGAAAAATAGCATGGACATGAGACTGATGTTCCTCACAGGTTTTGGGAAAAATGAGGATATCATCCAGATACACCAATACGAACCTGTCAAGGAAGTCCCGGAGGACATCGTTAACTAATCTTGAAACATTGCGGGAGCATTAGGTAACCCAGGCGGCATGACCAAATACTCGTAGTCCCCCAATGGCATGTTTAAAACAGTCTTCCACTTGTCTCCCTGATTGATCTGGAAAAAGTGGTAAGCGTTGCAGAGGTGGGGTTTTGTAAACCCTGTAGCGCTGTGAAATGGCCTGAAAGCAGAGCTAATGAGGTAATAGGTACTTATTCTAGATGGTAATATCACTGAGGCCCCTGAAGTAAATGCATGGCCAGAGAGAGCCATCCTTTTTCCCCACAAAAAAGAAGTTCCAACTTGAGATGACAATCGTTGGATTATGCCTGCACCGAGGGATTCCTTAATGTACTTTTCCATAGCCGCACACTCAGGTCTAGACAGGTTATACAGCCAGCTAGAAGGCCGGGTGGAGCCAGAGAGGAGTTCTATGGTGCAGTCATGTGGTTTGTAAGGTGGCAGTGAAAGCGCTTTACTTTTGCTAAATACTTCCTGAAGATCATGACATTTGGTGGGCACAGAGGAGAGATCTAAAACAGTCTCAGTGTTGGTTGATGGTTCCACAGGTTCCGGTGGACGGGTGGAAACAAGGCAATTTGAATGACAGAACAGACTCTAACTGATTACCCTCTGACCTGACCAGTTTAAGTGGGGGTTATGTAATTCTAGCCAAGGAAACCCGAGTATGAGTGGTTTGTGAGGTGCATGAAAAGCAAAAAAGGTAAGTGTTTTCTTGTGATTGCCAGGGGTGACAGGTTCTGTGCGCTGAGTTATGTGAGGGGACACTCGGTTATTTAATGACTTAGTGGGAATGGGCGGATTAAGGGCGCATAGAGGGATGTTTAACTGTCTCGCTAACTCAGACTCCATGAGGTTCTAATTGAAGAAGAGCCTGAAAGGTCTGGTTAACTAGAACAGAGAGTTGGAGTTGCAATCTGGGTTTTTTTGTTTGTGTGAGTATCCTCCACCCTTATCCCTGAACTTTCCAGTGGGCAGACCCTGGTGTGGAATCGAAAACAGACAGGTTCATCACGAGAAGCAAGCTGATCTTTCATGGTTTGATTTAATGACTGAAAAACATACAGCGGACGGTGGTTAGCACTGTTGCCGCACAGCAAGAAGGTCCTGAGCAAAAGTCTTTACAAACTCAACCAGGAAATCGTCATGCGAGCAGAAAGAAAGAAGATGAGCAGATAGGTAAGCAAGAGAAACCCACCAGCGTCCCAGGTTTCCAGAGAAGGTTCAGGTTCCAGGTACCTGAAATGGGATGTAATTCAATTCAATTTTATTTATATAGCGCCAAATCACAACAGTCGCCTCAATGCGCTTTATATTGTACAGTAGATCGTACAGTAATAGATACAGAGAAAAACCCAACAATCATATGACCCCCTATGAGCAAACACTTTCGCGACAGTGGGAAGGAAAAACTCCCTTTTAACAGGAAGAAATGTTTGGTGTCAAAGCACAGATCCATCCAGTCTCTGTATTTCAGCTTATTTCCTTTATACACACATTTAACAGGAACAGTTTCAGACAGCTAGTGTTTACATGACATTACCTGCGTACCTCACAGTTTGCAGGTAATGGGCATAATAATTACTGAACAGAGACATCCTGCTGTGAACTTTGTTGCTGTGGATCTAAAATGTAAAAATACATCTGAGAAGATTTCTAATCATGATTTTATGAGCCCCCAAAGTTTGATTCTGTTCATCTGGACGTAGTGCTCTCAGCGGGAGAAACATTTTGTCACTCATCAAGATGACTTCTTCAGGCTCAGCTGACTGCAGCTTTCCCCAATCTTATAAAAAGTACATCTGCATAATGACTCAAACCTAATGGTCAAGGAACTGACCTCCCAGCCTTATTGTTCCTTCAGTTGGCTGGTTTCAGTCATTATGCAAATGTACTTTTTATAGGGTTGGAAGCCAGAAGTCAGCTGAGACTGACGAAGTCACCTGGATGAGTGACAAAATGTTTCTCCCACTGAAAGCGCTACGTCCAGATGAACAGAATCAACTTTTGGGATTTACTAACCTGGATGATTGAGCATGGATCAAGACCGGTTTTTATGAGGTTTACAGTTTCTTATAATTTCTAAACCAGAAGGTTGAGGAGATGGAGGTCATGATAACTGGCTACTGCCCTTCAGCGTGCTTTATGAAATCATCCAATCAAAATAAAGTTGGCCTTTAGGGAGAGCGGGGCTTTAAAGGGGAATGAGCCAAAGCAGCTTTTAGACAGAAAATGAAACGAGAGTCCAGGATGTGATACATTATTTATAACTACATTTACAGTAATCACACATATTAGAATTAATAAAGTGACCAGCAGTACTGTAGTAAGTGTAATACTGCAGTACTCACAGGCAGACACTGAACTACTGTCACTAAATCAACCTGCTCTTCACTGGTTTCCATTTACATACATTGGAATAATTGTGTTTAATTTGAAATATTTTTCTTCTGTTACACTTAAATTCTTGAACATTTTTTTTATTTAATTGTGCATTGTAGTGTACTCATTTGTACACATTTGATTACTTAGATTCAACATATAAAGAGATTTTATTTGATAATAAATATTATTGTCTTGTTGTTCTTGTTATTTTTTTCAGGCTGAGCAGCTGTAACCTGTCAGAGGAAGGCTGTACAGATTTGTTGTCAGTGGTCCGCGCCCAGTCCTGTAGTCTGAGAGAGCTGGACTTGAGTACCAACAGCCTGAATGATTCAGCAGTAAAGCTTCTGTCTGCTGCAGTGGAGAGTCCACACGCCAACCTGAATGTTCTGAGGTCTGACCGATTTGTATTCTTTTTTCTTTTGTTTGTTTGTTTTGTTTTTAACTGAGAAAATAAATCCAGCAATTTAAACAGTAGAGGTAAACTTGATCAATTTACTGTTGTTTCGTACTACATCTGCTCAGCATAAAACAACAAGGATTCTTAAAATATAAGATTAGTTATTGCACCCTGATTACATTTTAACATCAGTCTTTGTTCATGTTTTCATTTTCAGACTCAACGTCTGTGAACTTCTAGCGGAAAACTGTGAAGCTGTGTCCTCAATGCTCAGCTCTCAGTCCTCTACTCTGACAGAGCTGGACCTGAGTATCAAAAATGTGCAGGATTCAGGAGTGAAGATTCTGTCTGCTGGACTACAAAGTTTAAACTGTATACTAAATACTCTGAGGTCAGATCAATTGACATTTTGTTTTTTTTAAATGAACCAATTAACATTTTATTCAAGGCTTCCGGTTCCGGCGCTCGTGGGGATGGACACCTAGTACGAGAGCTCTCGACTGAAACTTATTAAAACTGCCCCAAGTAAATTAATACACTATCTAAGTGCACATAAAGAGGAAAAGGGGGTTTAAATGATGTCCAGAAAGAACAAAATAGCTAAGAAGTTAACGTTTGAAAACATGGAAGAAGGCAATGTGCAGCTAACAGAAGGGGCTAACGTTAGCCCCTATGGGGCTAGCCGAGGCCACTCTCCCACTCCTAGCCGTGAGGATTCTGGGACAGAAGATGAGGTTGACCCAGCAAGTTTGACGCTGATACTGAAAGAACTGAGAGGCGTTGGGAAAGGGGTGAAAGAATTTCGAAAAGACACGAAAGCGCAACTGCTGGAAATAAGGGGTGAGTTGGATAAAGCCAATGTGCGGCTTAATGATGTGGAAACCAGGGTTGCAGAACACAAAGATAAGCTTCAGAACACAGACGAGATTTTGTCTGAGATACTAACAATGCAATTCAATTTTATTTATGTAGCGCCAAATCACAACAAAAGTCACCTCAAGGCACTTCATAGATACAGAGAAAAACCCAACAATCATTTAATCTCTTTTAATGTTAACGGGGTTCTGAATGCGATTAAGATGAATAAGATACTGTCCAAACTAAGGAAGGAGAAGGCCCAGATTGCATTACTTCAGGAGACACACATGAACCAAGTAGATCACTTGAGATTGAAAAGAAAGGGTTTTAAATATGTATTCTCCTCTTCCGTTAAGTCCAAACACAAGAGGGGTGTGGCTACACTTATCTCTGGTACTCTTAACTATGAACATATCTCAGAACTCTGTGACGAGGAAGGCAGATTGGTTAGAATAACAGGAAGAATAGAGGGGTCTGAAATCACAATTTTAAATGTTTATGCTCCCCCCGGGAGCGATTGACTATTCTATAGGAATAGGTTTGAGTTAATGGTGGATTCTCAGGGGATAGTTGTCTGTGGGGGGGTTTTAACTTTAGACTTGACCCTAAACTAGACTCCTCCTTCCCAACCAACCAGGTAACAGCACTTACTAGAAAAGTCAATTCCTATATGGTAGAGATGGGGATAATAGATGTATGGCGGGACCGCTACGCATCTACCAGAGATTTCACTCATTACTCTGGTTCATTTAAACACTGACATATTAACAAGAGATCTATCTGACCACAGTCCTATCTCTCTATCTTTGCAGGTGGCTAGGAAAAAAACGTACCACACTGTGGAAATTTAACTCGCACCTGCCTAATGATCCTGCCATAGTTTCCAAATTAAAGGTAGACATTAAAGAATTTCTAGATGTTAATGACACAGGAGAGGTATCTCCAACTAGTCTTTGGGATACGCTCAAAGCGGTAATGAGAGGTAAATTAATTTCTATCGCCTCCCACTTAAAGAGAGTTAAAGGGCAAAAGTTAGCAGATCTACAGGTAAATTTAAAGTTGAAAGAATAGGAAGACATAAACACCGCAAATCCTACTGTGAAGCAGGATATCAGGAAAATACAGGGTGAAATGAATGATATTTACACCCAGGAGGCCCAAAATAACTTAATTTCTTTGAGGTAGAAATACTATGAGACAGGAGGAAAATCTGCAACATATCTAGCACATAAATTACGCAAACAACTAGAGGAAAGTACGATATACCAAATCAAGGACCCCAAGACTAATATTCTGGAATCAAAATTAGAAGACATTCAGAAATGTTTTGAGACCTTCTTTAGGGAGCTGTACTCACAGCCCAGTGCTACGGAGGAGAATTGTATTGATGCCTTTCTAAGCTTTCTAGAATTACCTTCACTCCCGTCTCTCAAAAATGAGCTTCTAACACATCCCATTTTAGTGGAAGAAATTAACGCAGCTTTTTCCAGATTAAAACCAGGTAAGGTAGTTGGGCCGGACGGGTTCAGTTCTCAGTGGTATCGCACCCTGAGGGCAGATCTAGTCCCCACATTGCTGAAGTCATTTAACTACATCCTACAGGAGGGAGAAATCCCACCCTCCTGGAGGGAGGCAACTATTTCAATTATCCCAAAAGAGGGGAAAGATAAACGAGAATGTGGAAACTATCGACCAATCAGTGACCTTAACTTGGATGACAAACTATTTACTTCTATTCTTGCTCGTAGACGGGAGAAGTTGCTACCTGACCTCATCAATTTAGATCAGACTGGTTTCATTCAATATAGACAAACAACTGACAACATTAGGAGAATATTACACATCTCTACTCAAATATAAAAGAACAAAACTCAATCAATTATAGGAAGCTTGGACGCTGAGAAAGCCTTCGACTCCGTCAGATGGGTATTTCTGTATAAGGTTCTGGGGAAGTTTGGCTTTCACGACAAGTTTATTAGAGTAATCCAAGGTCTGTATGCTCGACCCTCAGCCCGTATTAAGGTGAATGGTGATCTCTCCAAGCCCTTTGCTCTGGAACATGGCTGTAGGCAGGGTTGTGCAATCAAACCACTTCTCTTTGATTTATTCATAGAAACATTTGGCCAAGCGATTAGACAAAATCATAACATTAGGGGTATTGCATTGTCAGGAGTTGAACATAAAGTGGTAATGTTCGCCGATGATGTACTGGTCTGCCTGGAGGAGCCAGAGAGATCTTTTAGTGAGTTGATGTCTACTTTAAGTGATTTGGGGAAGTTATCTAGTTATAAGGTCAATATTTCAAAAACACAGGTGATGACTTTAAATTATACAGCTTCTGCAGCTTTACGTAGGAAATTTAAAGTAAATCGGGATAATGAGAAAATTAAATACCTGGGAATATATTTGACTGCGGACCTCTCGGGGCTCTTTCAGGCAAACTACGAGCCAATATCTGCAAGTATAAAAGCTGATCTGCACAGATGGAACCTGGTCCCCTTTATGAGTCTCAGCTCCCGGGTAACTTTAAAGCATGGATATCCTGTGGCCTTACAACATTCCTCTCTCTTACTCATAGAAATATTGTGCTCAGATTTGAGACCTTACAGGACAATCACAACCTGACAAAATAAAATACAACTTTCATAGATACTTACAGCTGAGATCATATATTGATCATGAATGCCAACTTCAATGATGCTGAGTCGCATTTTTTCCTCATCCTGAAAAATGCCACAACCATGACCCCTACTAAATCTATTTCTAAACTATACAAAGCTCTCTCTAGTGCCAGCAAGGATAACACTTTATACACTAAGGATAAATGGGAAAGGGAATCAGGGATTACTATTTCTGTGGGGGAGTGGGAAAATGTTTGGTACTGCCAGTGGTCCACGTCCAGTTCTATGAGCTGGAAGGAACATGGCTGGAAGAATATTATTAGGTACTTCAAGACTCCATATCAGGAGAGGTACAAAGGGGCTTATATGCAATGCTGGAGACAATGCGGCTCGACTGTTGCTAACCATTTTCATGTCTTTTGGGACTGTCCCAAGTTAAAAAACGTTCAGGTCTCCTTAAGTGCAGTCTTTAACGTTCAAATACATTCGATTTTAAGGTTTTATACATGGGTTTGGTCCCCTTTCTGGAATGTAGGAGTGAGATTAAGTTGGTGCAATTACTCTTGGTGGCAAGTAAAAAAACAATTACTAGAAGATGGTTCAGCCCAGCCCAGCCTACCCTAGACGACTGGTTTGGGATAATTTTAGAGATATTTAGGATGGAAAAACTTACATATCTGTTAAGAAATCAAAAAGCCAAATTCTACCAAAGTTGGAACAATTGGATCCAATTCATCACCCCCACGAGGGCTGACTTCACTTGATCTCACTATTACTTGGTTGTTTTTTGTTTGTTTGTTTTTTTTACATTTACTTCTATTACTATTGCTTGTTTATTTACTTATTTGTTCACAATGATTGCAGCATGGGCACCCCTCCCAGTTTGTGTTTATAGTTCCATGTAATGTGTTCTATATATCTCCTTCGGGGGAGCATGCGAGCAACTCTCCTAGTAATAGCTAGTGTAGGTTAATATGCAATATCTCCTGGACTTAATCTAAAACCTGGAAGGACTTTGTTCCCATGTTATTCATATACTGCTATGCAGATGGTTTTTTCTTGTCCAATCCAAATAAAGATATAATTAAAAAAAACCATTCTTTTCAAGTTCATCCATATGATGTTGTATCTTAGTATGTTAAGTTTTCATCAAAAATAAAAAGATGGCATGTAATATAATAACAAACTTTACATAAGTATTATAGATTATCTTTTGTTTTTCAGACTGGGTGGCTGTAACCTGTCAGAGAGAAGCTGTGAAGCCCTGTGCTCAGTCCTCAGCTCCCAGTCCTCCAGTCTGAGAGAGCTGGACCTGAGTAACTCTGACCTGCAGGATTCAGGAGTGAAGCTTCTGTCTGCTGGACTAAAGAGTACACAGTGTGCAGTGGAAACTCTCAGGTCAGGATTCAAACGTTAACACATATGATCATTTAAAATGTGAATTATATTATTGATTGACTTATCTATAGAGCTTTTAGCTAAACTTATATTTATATTTGAGTGGATTATTAGACTGAATTACTGTGTAAAATTTGTCACAGTCATACGATTTTGTTTATTTATTTATTTATTTTTTTAATTCATGTACTGGCCATTTTACATAAATTTGGCTAATCTACAATATATACATTTCATTTTGTTAGGAACAAAATGTACAAATTACATATTTTGCTGGATATTGGGTATTAATGAAATTATTATGTCTTTAATGACACCACATTTCCATATGTAGGAGGTTACTGGTGGTATTGTTTCAGTGTCTGAGTTTTCCTTGCAAAGAAACATCTGGAATTTAACAATACATATTTTAAAGCTGTTTTCTCCAAAGGGATTTGTATTAGTGATGGTAAATTCTTTTTACCAAATCGAGTTTAAATGAGTCACTCACCAAAATGAATCAGGTTTTTTAAGTCATTTGAGTCACTGAGTCAGTTGCCCAGAGAGTGTAAAAAATGTACTTTTTCTCTCAAACTTAATTTGTTTTTATTTTCATGTAAATCCTACTGCTACGATGAGTGATTGAAAAATAAAAACAACTATTTTATAGAGCAAAAAAGAATAAGATTTCTAAATTGGACATTTATTTTTGTTTATGTTATTAGTATTTCCTCAAATGTGTTAAATATATATATTTTCTCATCTAAATAATTTAGTCAAATAGTGACTTTCAGATTATTTTACTTACATTACTGCAGCAGCAGATTGCGAGTCAGACACTGTTTCTTTAATAGTGGTGGAACTGAGTTCATATATTTTCCTTTAGTCTGCTTATCATCTTTGCACAAAAACAAAGTGTAGACTGAATGTTATATTGCATCAGTCAGACTATCAGGCTTCATCTCAGATGAAGGAGTGACTCTTCCGTGGTAACAAACTGTGAGTTTCAGCAGCTGAGAGGCAGGAGGGAAGGGTGAGTGAGTGGTCTTGATGCATTCTCAGTCTAGACTAGAGTAGAAAGAGGGGCGCTGCTCTTGTGGCGACCAGCAGGTTGTCTCTCTCTGTCAGTGTTTTAACTTAGTTTATTTCATTCTTTTATTCCTTTAAATATATTTTTTTGCCTGAGGAAATCCTATAGCATCGGCTTGTGCTTTGTGGGACTTCTTTTAATGAAGATGGGTTTTTTATTTCGCATGGTTTTATTGGCAATCCTGACGGTTGTTTGGAGTCATTCCTTTACCATCAATAATCCTGGCCAATGTGCAGTCTCTGAGGAGTCAATTGGATGAACTGCATTTGAATGTCGCACACTTGCGTGACTACAGGGATACATGTCTAATGGCATTCACAGAGACTTGGCTCAAGGACTCTGACCCTGATTGTTCTCTGGAACTAAATGGCTTCGGGTTTCCCATACGTTTGGATCGAGACCCCAGAGCTACCCAGAAATCTCAAGGAGGAGTGTGTTTGTATATAAATCAGAAATGGTGTAAAAATGTGACCGTTCGTAGACAAGTGTCTGCCTGACATTGAGCTCCTCTCTGTGTCTTGGAGGTCGTTTTATCTGCCGAGGGAATTCCCACAGATCAACGTCACCGTTGTTTACATCCACCCTAAAGCGAATCCTAAGAATGCGACTGACACCATCTCCAACGTCATCCACTCACTACAATCTCTCTCTCCTGAAGCCCCTAATATTGTTCTTGGGGACTTTAATCGCTGCGACTTGAAGAAAACACTGAGCAGTTTTTATGTGAACTGTCCCACACGCTTCAATAAGACTCTGGATCTATGTTACGGTTCCATAAAAGGTGCGTATACCTCTGTGGCTGGCCCCGCCCTCGGATCCTCGGATCACAACACGGTGCATCTTCTGCCAGTTTACAAGACTGTACTGAGAAGAGAGAAAGTGAGGAAACACCGCATAAAGGTTTGGAGTGACGACGCCTCTTTAGCCCTGCAGGGCTGCTTTGACTGTACAGACTGGTCGGTGTTTATAGAATCATGTAGAGACATTAATGAACTCGCTGACGTTGTCTGCGGATATATATCCTTTTGCAGAGACATGATTATCCCGTCAAAGGTTGTGCATTTTTTTCCTAATAACAAACCATGGTCTTCAAAAGGTCTTATGAGGCTGATTCACGAAAGGAAAAAAGCTTTTATTGAAGGGAATATCTTGAAAGTTAGAGAAATTAGAAAGGAGATCAGATCAGAAATGAAAAATGCCAAAGTAAAATACAAGGATAAGGTAGAGGCGGAGATGGGTAGCAATAACTTAAGGGTGGCCTGGGCAGGCATGAAACACATGACTGGTCACTGTTACAGTGACTGTAATAAGATAAGTCTCCCTGGTTTTAGTTCAGACTCTCAGTTAGCAAGTAGAGAAGCTTGTGGACCCTCTACAATTTGCATACAGGCCTCGTAGACGTGTTGATGATGCAGTGGTCACTCTGATGAACTTCCTTTATCGCCATCTTGATGGCGCCAAAGCTCATGCTCGGCTCTTATTTATTGATTATTCTTCAGCTTTTAATACTATCCAGCCACATCTTTTAGTTGATAAACTTCTTAACCAGTTTAAACTTGATTTTAATCTCGTTGGTTGGGTTTTAGACTTTTTAACTGACAGATCTCAGTGTGTGAGAGTGAACGGCTGTTTTTCCAAACAGCTGAACTCTTCTACTGGCTCACCGCAAGGTTGTTGTCTCTCTCCTCTACTGTATATTTTGTACACTAATGACTGTTGCAGCACACAGGCCAACAGGCATTTCATTAAATACGCAGATGACACAGTCATTGTAAGCCTCCTTCATGGTGAAGAGGATTCCCATGGGCCTGTTGTGAATGAGTTTGTTTCGTGGTGTGATCAGTCCTTATTAAAGATCAACACACTGGAAACCAAGGACATGGTTATTGACTTCAGGGAGACATCCCCCCATCCTGCACTAACAGTGGTAAATGTGCAGCCATTGAACTGGTGGACAGTTATAAGTATTTGGGGGTTGTTCTTGATAAAGCTCTGTGCTTTGAGTCACATCTTGCTGCTACAGTGAAAAAGTTTCAACAAAGACTTTTTAAGGAGATTAAGAGGTTTTAATGTTTCATCTGCAATGATGACTCTTTTTTTATAAAAGTTTTATTGAATCTGTTTTAACCTTCTGTATCATTGCTTGGTACGGTAATATGTCCCTGAATAATAAGACCAGACTTAGCAACCTGGTTAAAGTGGCTGGTAAGATTTCAGGGAGGTCTCAGGTCCAGCTTGTGGACTTTTATAACAGGCAGGTGCTGAGGAAGGCAAACTCTGTCATGTTGTGTTTAATGATTTTCAACTGCTTCCATCAGGTCGTCGTTATAAAGTGCCTGCAGTGAAGACAAAGAGACATAGATTGTCTTTTGTTCCAACTGCTATTATCATAGTTAATAACACTGAACCATATGTGTTGTTGCCATTGCACATTGTACTTTTTTGATGAAAAATCTAGGTTGTTTTCTCAGGCTTATATTATATTATTTTGGAGTGTGTATGTGATGTGTTGGTTGCCTGTTTGTTTGTTTGTACGGACATACTGCAAATCAATTTCCCATTAGGGACAATAAAGTTACCAATAACCAATAATCATCCAGGTAAGTAAATCTCCAAAAGTTGATTCTGTTCATCTGGACGTAGCATTTTGTAGGAGAAATGTTTCATCATCATCCAAGTGACTTCTTCAATCTCAGCTGACTGCAGGTTTCAATCTTATAAACAGTACATTTGCATAATGACTGAAACCAGCCCACTGAAGGAACAATGGGCTGGGAGGTCAGTTCCTTAATCATAATTATGCAATTAATTAATTAATTGTATTTATGGCGCGGCTGCCCCTCTGTTGGTCTTCCTTGGTCTCTTGTGTTCTGGGGGCCTCTGGATGTCTGGAGTTTTGATCTCCTCCATACCTGCTTCATGCCCTGGAGGACGAGGGCTGTGGCCCCCCCACACCCTCTAGCAGATCATTACATGAAGGAACCTTTTAAAAAACAAAAAACAAGCGCGTCCATGCTCACAGGTGTACACACGGGTGATCACACCCACAAACTACACCCTTTTTGGCTCCTACCTCAAAGCACACTGTGTTCTGTTGATCTTATGTGCTGCACAATAATGTTTAATATTTAGTATTTACTGTCATATTCCCATATATCATTGTGATGTTGTTTATTCTATTACTCTTGTTCTCTTCTGCTTGCTTTCTTTTTTCTTTCTCAGCAGGTGATCCAGGTGATTGATATATGCATTTTTTTTCTCTTTTTTTTTTCTTATTTTTTTTCTTTTTCTGCTCATTCTGTTGGTTTTTGTCTTTGGCCCTTCTCCCCCGTCCCTCTTCTCAGCTGTTTCTCTTTCCCTCTTTCTTTCTCCCCTTCTTTCCCCCAGTCAAGTCTGTCCCATATTCAGTAAGTGAAAATAAAATAAACAATAAAAGGTGAATCAAATGGACCATTATGGCAAGGCTGGGATGGTCAATTTGGTAAAGTAAAAAAAAAAAAAAAAAAAAAAAAAATCATAATTATGCAAATTCTCATGACCATTGATCAACAACCACTGATCAAAGCCCACTGATCAATAGCCATGAGAACCATTCACAGAGAGTTGGGGAATGGCTGCAATCACAGCATTTTAATCATTATTTTAAAGGCTGTAGATTGGAGCCATTGCTCTAACAGTGCACAAACATAACAGGGCTTGGTGCTGATGCTAACAGTGCTAGCTGCTTCAGCCTTTATTTACACATTATAAGCACATTTCGCTTACTTTAAACAGTATATAAAACAGCTAGTGCTGCTGGGACTTTATATTTTCACAAGCTAACATGAGCCAATCAGTGAGATGTCTAGACATGACAGTTGTATGTTGCTGTGAGAAGAGTCGGGCTACATACAGTGATGCTAGTGTTAGCCATGTTAGCATTTAGCTTCTGTGTTTTTATTGTTTACACTTCTTGTTTATTGCTAGCTGCTCTGTTTAGTTGCTTTAGGGTTTCTTAGTTTACTTTTCCTGCTTTATTTTGGTAGTTATCGTGCTTGGTGTCATAAGTTCAGTTTGACTTCCTCCCCTGACATTGTCTACATTAGTTTCAGCTGTCGAAGGTTTTATTGAGTGTTTTCTATTTCTTCCATTTGAAGAATAGAGGTGCACTCTATGCTTGTAGCTGCTGTGTGCTACGTTCTTCTGTCAAACAAGATGGCGCCTGTGTTTGGCTTTGCCGCCGCTGCAGCTCGCTGGAGGCAACAATGTAGTTTTTCACTGTCGTCAATGATTTTTTTGTAATGTCATTTTTGCTCTTTTGAGTTCTGACTTAATTTTTGCTGCTTTAAATTATGATTGGGAGATACTGTTAACCCTTTAAGGCCAGTCAGAGCGGGAATGCTCAGTTTTGCGTAACTATTTTTAAATGCCTGTAGATCTGCAACCACACAAGCTAGTGCAATAATTTTTATTTTTGCATGTGAAACCAGAGTTGTACTTACATCTTATGTATCCAGCTTATCCTAGGTCACCGTTTCCTTCCACACATAGCTTTGCAAAAGTTGCATGAAAAGCACTTGCAGCAACAAAAAAGTAATATTCCAGAAACACGCTTTGCCGATCCGATCAGCTGTTCATAGCACTTCCTACGTCAGCCCGAACTATCGTATGTCCGCCATTACCTGCCCGAAACCTGAAGTGACGTTGTTTTTGCGGAAATTCTAGTTGTTTGTTTGTTTGTTTTACCTTGAAGGCCTTATAAGCCTACACTGGTGTTTTTAAAAGTCATGTTTGAGTTTACCCTTTCAGTATAGTTTCTGGGAGGCTTAGAACTCAAATTACACAGTTGGAAATAGTTTATTTTGATGCACTGAAGTTTTTCTTGCAAATTCACATGGTAGTATTTATTTTGGTTTTTCATGCAGTATATACAATTTGGTGTATCTCAAAAATACAACTACGGATACACTCAAATTATATTTCCTGGGGTTGGAAAATATTTTGTGCAACTTTTTTAGTTCTTCAGTTTTGAGGGATAAACCTCTTAAATTTCTCTAACTACAAATACATGTAAAAATACAAAACAAAACAATTTTCAATTTTTTCTAGTTTATTGCATTTTTTTGCTGTATATGTAGTTACTATGGACTGAATGCATACATATTATTAAAATTTGGGCTATAACAGTTGTATTGATGCATAGCAACTTGAACTGCTCCCCAAAATGGCACTACAGCAGTGGTTCCCAAACTTTTTTTGCTGGGCCCCCCTTTGTTTTACACGAAAAACGTTTGCCTCCCCCCCGCACGCGTGAACAGCACGCACACACACTAACACATCCTCCAACCACACACGCCCATATTTTGCTCCATTGCGGTTTATTTCACACCTCTAACATTTAGTAAACAATTAAGCAAATACAAGTAACCTGCAATAAATTACAGGTAGTAAGAAAATAAACTACTAAATCTTTTACGCTACGTCCGCACCTACACGGGTATTTTTGAAAACGCAGCTGTTTCATCCAAACAGTGTTTCAAATCACCAAAAACTGAGATTTTTTAAAACTCCTTTTTTGCGGACGAGGAATACAGAGTTCATCTGGCAACGTCAAAGGTTGCGCCTTTTTTCACGTCATGTTATTGTTTATGTGAGATGAATTGCAGAATGGCAGACAGAGACAAAATACTGTTACTCTGAGTATCTGCAGGTTTCACACGCAGTTACTGTCCCTCCATTTACAAAGGCGTCACTGGTAGTTGTTTTTTCTTCTTCTGTAATAATATTCAACATTGCTATCAATACATTTTCAAAAAATGCCTCTCTGTGCAAAATAGGTTCAAAAACATAAACAGCTGTGGGATCCTGTTTGTCCGTGATTTGAACCGGGGGAACAAACCGTGGCAGGATCAGCCTGATGTTATTTGTATCTCACTGTAACTTTACTGTATAAAGAGCTAACGTCTCCAAAATGTCAGGAGTAGTTAGTCACTACAACAAGTGTTTGTGAACTAAAAATAAAGAATGAGGGATCCTGTTTGTCCGTGATTTAAACAGCCCAGCGCTGCTCCCGACGCAGGGACCTACCTCGGCACCTGTGCAGGTGGAGCCAAAGGGCAGATTTGCTTCACCATATTTTCTAGTCTTTGGCTTAGAATGAAGTTGGTTTGGAAACATATTCAGCGATGCTTCATCTCCTGCTTTGTGTTTCTGTGGGCGCCCCATGCTAGCAGTGTCCAAGCGTTTTGTTCCTCCCCCCCTTTTCATACCGCGCCCCCCCTGCCATGGCTCTGCGCCCCCCCTAGGGGGCGGGCACCACACTTTGGGAAGGTCTGCACTACAGCATGTAAAAATCTAAAGATAAGCTCTGGCAGACTTGGTTCTATGGTAGGTCTTAAAGGGTTTAACATCAAAGATTCAGTGGAGAGCTACTGTAACAGCTGAACAGAAAAACTCTTCCTCCCCTGGTGTGCTACTCTTCACAACCCGCAGGACTTTCACCCTCAAGAGATGGAAAAGGGGAACGAGGGCCGACGTCCAGGTGAAACTGAGAAGCTACCAGAGGCTAGCTTCTTGGCTGTGGGGAGAATCCTGGTGCCTGCGTCCACTTCCTCTCCGGACATTTAGTTAATATGTTACGCCGGTGACTGGGACCTGGGCTCTGTGGCTCAAAAGCAGTTTTTCTCACGGTGTGTCCGTCAAACGTTCACTGTTTTTATTGATAACAGCTATGTCTGCTCATCGACCATTGCTTCCCCCAGCTCTGGAGTCGCTGCCCTGCCCAGCAGGTCCACAGGTCTTCATTGTCTTTATTTCAAGTGCCGCTGCAGTCAGCTGTTGATTTTGCAGATCGACCGTCATCAACTCGGTTGGCCCCGCTTAACGTTCGCTCCATAACAAACAAATCATTTATTCTAAGCGATCTCTTTAGTAAAGAGTCTCTAGATTTTATGTGTCTGACTGAGACGTGGCAGCAAAATAAGAATTATGTCCAATGTTCCCTCTAATGTTTCATGTGTCTGAGCGAACACACAAACTCCCTGAGCGGTCCCTTGGATCACTGGATCACGTTGTCATTAACGTGGCTTCACTCCACATCAACCAAAACACCGGTGTCGGCACATTAGGACGCTGTCATAGCCCGTCAGCGACATTGATTAGCTGCGTATATACGAATGTCAATCATTGGCTGGACTATGGGATAAGGCGGCATCGTTCTAAATACTGGAGCAGCCAGTCACTGACTAACACTGCAAAGCAGAATTGTTAACGTATTTATTTTAATTTCAATTCAGGTTAGATATCATTTTGTGCGCAATGCAGATACTTTGTGTGCAGAGAGCATGTCAGCGGATTGCGCCCGTGCGCAGCTTAGAGGGAACATTGATTATGTCCACTTGAATGAAATCTGCCCAGCTGGCTGCTCCGTCATCTGAACTCCGCGTCTTTTAGGACGTGGTGGAGGACTCGCTGTTGTTTACCAGGACAGATTCACATGCAGTCTGATGACCTCGGACTCCTTTTCTGCATTTGAGTCACAGATGATGGTCAGTTCTTTAAAAACCATTTATTGTATTTTATTCTACCTGATGGGGTCTTTCTAACTGAATTTAACGACCTTCTGACATCCATCATTTCATTGGAGAAGGTTGGGAGATTTGAGCCGTCATATTGATGAAGCATCCTGTAACACTGCTGCTGAGCTCATCACTGTCACTGAGTTTTTTAACTTTAGGCAGCATGTTTCTGGCCCCACACATACAAAGGGTCACACACTGGATCTTGTTTTCTCCCTGGGTTTAAATATACATGATGTATGCGTGGAGGATGTCCATGTGAGTGACCACAGCTGCATATTTTTTAACTTGTTATTTTACTTGGATCCTTCATCTCCTAAACTGATGATCCAAAGGCGGATTATAAACCAAGATGCTGCTGGAAGGTTCTCTGCCATGTTTGACCCTCGCATGGCTCGTAGTGACCTCGACTCACGTATTTTATCTTTTAATGATCAATGTAAGTTGTTGGAAAGCCCACTGATAACATGTTTACATGGCTAAAATGTTATGGCTCATCATTGATAGTATTTTCGCCATAGAAATTGTTATGTCCTATATTGTTGAACCCACCATGTCTATGTTGATGCTCTTTGAACGCACCACATAGGTACTCGAGGCCATGCAGTGGCTGCTAGTCTGTGTTCTCAGTATTTTTATGTGTCAGTTCCAGTTTTAGAGCTCTAAAGTGCAGCTATCGTGTTAGGAATATGTTAGGAATAGACAGTAACACTGAGCACACTGAGGTCAAATCTTTATTTTACCACTCGCTGCATTCTTGATGTTCATGTTCTTCTCTTTCCCCTCACCCTGCAACCAGTCATGGTAGATGCTCCTCCTCGAGCCTGTTTTCACTGGGAGGATCTTTGTGTCAAAGGGAGTTCTTCTTCACACCATCACCAAGTGCTGCTCACAGCGGATTGTCTGATGTTTGGGGCTTTCTCTCTAATATTGGAGGCTGTTACCTTACACTGTTAAACAGCTTCAGATGACGATTGTTGTCTGTTGGGTATTGTCACTTATAAATAAAGTTACATTGAATGGATGTAAATAGATAGATGTTATTGTGACAAAGAGAAAACGATTGTTGACAGATTGATTGTTGTTTTGTGTGTCTGCAGTCTGTCAGGCTGTCTGATCACAGAGGAAGGCTGTACTTCTTTGGCCTCCGCTCTGAGCGCCAACCCCTCCCATCTGAGACAGCTGGACCTGAGCTACAATCATCCAGGTCACTCAGGAATGAAGCTGCTGTCGGCTGGACTGAAGGATCCAGGCTGGAGACTGGACACTCTCAGGTATGGAGAGAATGTCTGATAGAGGAGGAAGAGCTGGAAACATTTCCTGTGTCTTTCACTCACTTCCTGTTTGTTTCCTGCAGATGAGACATGAACAATCACACATGCAGGAATATTTTCAGGGACAGACACACTAGTCTAGCTGGATAGTACATGGATATTTATGTAGGGGGTCTCCAAGGAGTCTGTTTGCAGGAACATCTAGGTCACAGGTGTACCTGAGATAGATGCCAGTGTACCTAATAAAGTGTCAGCCATGTGTATGTACAGAAGGATGAAACAAGGCTGTGAATCATTTCAGTCTGTGTTTGTGAGAAAGAGGCAGACAGGAGCAGCTAACATTTGGAAATGGAAGCTTAAATAATGACAAACTCTACATTCACGGCTGAATTAACAATAAATTTGTTCTCAAGTGCACATTTAGCAGCTAATGCTAATACTGTTTTCCCTTGCTTTCTACAACTTGAGCAGCTATTGCTAAGTAGGCCACTTTGCTCTGCTAAGGATTAGTGTGACCATGATGGAAACTCTGATAAGCTAATGCTGCTATGCTAATACTGTTTATGGGCCCTGTTAGACTCAATATTTCATTCTCATTCTGTTGTTTGAGAACAATATTAACGTTTCACATCATTATAACACAAGAGAAAAGGGTATTAGCGTTAGCTACTAATGCTTATTCACCTCAAATTAGCTTTAGCTGCTAATGGTAGCCTACTTAGCAATAACTGCTCACTAATATAATGCTAATTCACATCAAATTAGCATTAGCTGCTCAAGTTGTTATAAGGAAAGAGAATACGGTATTAGCATTAGCTGCTAATAATTATTCACCCCTAATTAGAATGAGCCCCTAATGGCAGCCTACTTAGCATTAACGCCTGACGTCATTGTAATGCAGGGGAAAAGAGTTACCATTATCGGATAATGCTAATTCACATCAAATTAGCATTAATTAATAACGGTAGACTTCGTATCATTAGCTGCTATCATTCTTACAAAGCAAACAGTATGAGCATTAGCTGTTAATGCTTTTTCATCTAAAATTAGAATTAGCCACTAATGGCGTATTGTTAAAAAGTAAGAAAAAACATTGTTAGCATAAGCGGATGATGCTAATTCACCTAAATTAGCATTAGCTAATGATGGCTACATACCTAGCATTAGCTACTGATATTGATATAAATCAAGAAAATATGGTATTAGCATTAGCTTTTTATGCTTTTTCATCTAAAATTAGAATTAGCCACTAATGGCGTCCTATTTAGCATTAACTCTTCACATCGCAGGGGAAAAGTTAAAATTGAATTTAAAAGGTGTTCACATTAGCTACTCGTATTGTTAAAAAGTAAGAAAAAACATTGTTAGCATAAGCGGATAATGCTAATTCACCTCAAATTAGTATTAGCTAATAACGGCAACCTACTTAGAATTAGCTGGTCACATTGTTATAATGCAAGAAAATATGGTATTAGCATTAGCTGCCAATTCCTATTCACCTAAAATTAGCATTACCTGCTAATGGCAGTCTACTTAGAATTAACTCCGCACTAATGTAATGCTAATTCACATCAAATTATCTCTAGCTTTAGCATTAGCTGCTAGCTTCAGCCTACCCAGCACTAGCTGCTCGCATTTGTAAAAGGGAAGAGAAAACGATATTAGCATTAGCTGGTAATAATTATTCACCCCTAATTAGAATTAGCTGCTAATGGCAGCATACTTAGCATTAACTCCTCACATCGTTATAATGCAAATGAGGCTAACTTGCATTAAATTAGACTGCTGTTATTAGCTAATGCTATTTAGCAGTAGCTGCTCACATTGTTATAAAGCAAAGGAAAACGATATGAGCGTTAGGTTTTAATTCGTATTTGCCTTAAATTACACGTAGGTGCTAATGGCGACCTACTCAGCATTAGCAGCTCAGATGTTGTAATGCTAGGGAAAAGAGTGTTGGCATTAGCCATTCACATTGTTATAAAGTTAAGGGAAATAGTGTTAGCATTAGCTACTCACATTGTTAAAAAGTAAGTGTTAGCATTAGTGCATAATGCTAATTCACATCCAATTAGCATTAGTTAATAACGACAGCCTATTTAGCATTAGCAGATAATGTTGAATTTGGCCCACTGGAAAAGTTAAGAACTCAAGATTTAGGAGTGTTTCTCGATAGCTCTTTCTCATTTGAGAAACAAATAAACTCTGTTATTAAAACCAGCTGTAAGGTTTATATTGTTGATTGTCATTTCCCATATGGAAAAGATACATATAAATCTTATAATGTTTGTATCTCTCTTGTGTGAAACTTGTATAAAAAGCATACAAGAGTGAAAACAGATATAAGATCGCTTGAAAAATTATATAATGAAACTTGTATGTTTTCGATACTTACTAAAACAATATATGAAAGTAATGAGAAAGTGGCCACTTTCATGAGTATGACTTTCATCATATACGTTTTTAGTCTTTTCCATATGGGATATGCTTAAAAATATTTACTCATACATGCTTAGAGTTGTATAATCGATTGCATGATGATAGAGGTTTGATCCTTAGTAGTCTGTAAAGACTCTGTGTGCCTTCCAGAGTGCTCTGGCATGCACACAGCACTTGGGGCCATGAGAGAGGTCGTACCCTCTCTTACTGGTTTATGGTGTAGGACAGGGGACTCAAACTCAATTTAGCTGGGGGCCGCTGCAGGCAGAGTCTGGGTGAGGCTGGGCCGCATTAGGTTTTCCACAAGAAAGGCATGGTTAAAAAATTCCAATCTTCTCAAATCTCTTTATTTTTATTTTTAAACACAAAATATGAAAAATAAATAAACAAATTAAGAATTAATAAGAAAATAAATCAATCTGTAATACATAAATAAAATAATAATAAGATATTTTTAGTCAGTGAACTTATGTGTTTCTTTCAGTCTTCTATATCTGCTGTATTTAGATTGAAATGTCTGTATTAACAGTTCTATAACCTTCTTCTGAACATGAATGGAACACTGTAGAAAATGAACTGTTCTTCTGAACATGGCTTCTCTTGCCTACTCCTTGCTGCTAGAGACCTGGCAGCGTTTCCTCTCGCATAGCCGAGCCAGATTTGGCCTGAGGGAGGAAGCAGTTGCGACCCTCAGTATGTCTTGAAGATGATCATCCGTAAGTCTGGACCTGTACTTGGACTTATTGAAGTTCAAAGTGGAGAAGAGCTTTTGGCACAAGTATGTGCTACCAAAAAGGCACGTGGTCCGCTTGAACATTCGGGAAAGCCGAGGGAAACTAGGGCTCAATCCTCTCAAAAATTGTCCAAGCTTGTCTGCTTTTCCACTCACCTCCCTGAACTTTGCTTTGAGTTCAGAGTTGCACTGCAGCTCAATGAGCTCCATTTGAAGCACAGAAGGGGCATCTTGCACATCAAAGGAGAAGGGGTCGGCAAAAATGTGAAAGGTGGCTCTGTGTGTCTTGAAGTCAGCAAATCTGTGATCAAATTCCTCCTGTAGCCTCAAAATGACATCAACATACTCGTCAGCACTGAATGGTGTGCCTGCATCCACGAGTGCCTTGCATGCTGGGAAATGGCAAAGGTTTGTCTGAGAGAGCTGAGCTTTCCAGAGCGCCAGTTTTGTGGAGAATGCTCTCACGTTGTCATAGGCAGGACTGACAAGTTGCCCCTGGCCTTGTAACGTCTTGTTCAGTTCGCTCTCTCGTCTCCCTGGTATTTTGCATCCACCTCAGCATGTCTAGTTGTGTAATGACGTTTCAAATTGTATTCCTTGTGCAGCGCAACTTTCTCTGTGCAAATAAGACAGGTCGGGGTGCCCCTGTGCTCAACAAAGAAATATTGCATTTCCCACTTTTCCTGAAATTGTCGGTGCTCATCACCAACCTTTCTCTTCACCGCAGGCTTTGAAAAAGACATGTTTGGGGCTATGTGACATTTATAATTCTACTTGGTGTCACTGTCGCATTGAAGTTTCAATCAAGCGTTTAGCCGACGGACGGGGAACGTCTCAACGCGTAGAGAACGTCATTTCTGCTTCTTTTTCTTGCAACCGTAGCACGGCGATCGGCAGATAAAAAGCCGGTAGCAGTCTCCTTTGTTTTTACGCTCGATGTTCATGTCTTTCATGATGACACGAACACCGTGGCGTTTGCAGATGGTAGAAAGTGCAGGGATAGCGAGCGCAAAAAAGGCGACTGCTCACGGCGCCGGGCTGTTGTTACAGGAGAAGAAGCGGAAATCACACCGTGACATATAACAAATAACATCAGCTGTTTCTGATGTTAGTTGTTTTGACTGCTTTTACATTATATTGAAATATATGTAATGTTCATGTTTGCTGCAATGCAAACGCAGTGATGCAAATAAAAACATCGAGCACAAATTACGGTGCGACCCTATAATTAGTCCGGGTTACCGGGGACTGTTGTTGCCGATGAACAGGTGTCGCTATGTGACTGCAGACTAAATTGGGCTGCATTGAGTTCATGACTTTTCTTTTATCCCGCCGCCTACGCATCACTGTGAGAGTTAATATGAGATCTCTCTCGTGTGGAAACATAACTTTAAATCCCACTGACGTGTGTATAATCTATATACGATAATGTCCCGCTGGGCAGCAACTTAAAAAAACAACTTTTTTAGAAGTGTTGTGAACGCAGACGACCCATCACCAGCTTTTTCCAGCTTCTTCCACTGGTTACCAGTACGTGGTAGAATCCACTTCCAGATCTGGTTGTCTTTAAATCTGTGAATGGATTGGCTCCATCTTATCTCTCTTTAACAAAAGAATCCAAGTGGAGCCCTCAGGTCTGCAGATAAGCAGCTTCTGACCAGAACTAGACGTAAAAACAGAGGTGAGCTTTATCGATGGCTGCAGCCAAACTCTGGAACAGTCGCCCTTCACATCAGGTCGTCACCAACACTGGACATTTTTAAAAGCCGGTTGGAAACACATTTGTACTCTGTAGCTTTCAATCCTGACCAGTCTTTATAGTCATTACTGTGTATGTTTCCTATTTTCTCTCTACTCTGTGCAGCACTTTGGCTCAAGCTGTTTTTAAATGTGCTGATAAATAAATGTAGATTTCTTTGAATAAAACAGTGGAGCCGAGCTTTGAGCTCAGTGTGTAACAGTGTGTGTGTGAGAGCCATGTAATGTCCATGTGTGCATGCTGACTGTGCTGCTCTGACCCCCCTCCTCCTTTCAGGGTGGAGCCTGCTGGAGTCCGATGGTTGAGACCAGGTCTGAGGAAGTGTAAGTGTGTTTTTAATGGGATTCATGAAAACAAAGCAGCACACATTCAACCATCTTCATCATGTCAGGAGTCATCATCAAAGTGTCAATCAATGAACAGATGATGGATCAATAACTGCAGCTGGATTGTGTTTGTTCTCTCCATCAGATTCCTGTCAACTCACAATCGACACAAACACAGTGAACACAAAGCTCCAACTGTCTGACAACAACAGGAAGGTGACACGTGTGGAGGAGGTTCAGTCATATCCTGATCATCCAGACAGATTTGATGTTTATCTCAGCTGCTGTGTAGAAATGGTCTGACTGGTCGCTGTTACTGGGAGGTCGAGTGGAGAGGAAGACGTTTATATATCAGTGAGTTACAGAAGCATCAGAAGGAAAGGAGACAGTTCTGACTGTTGGTTTGGATACAATGATCAGTCCTGGAGTCTGTGCTGCTCTGATGATGGTCCTCAGTCTGTCAGGCACAATAGAATAAAAACATCCATCTCCTCCTCCTCCTCCTCCTCCTCCTCCTCCGTCTCTAACAGAGCAGCAGTGTATGTGGACTGTCCTGCTGGCACTCTGTCCTTCTACAGAGTCTCCTCTGACACTCTGATCCACCTCCACACCTTCAACACCACATTCACTCAAACTCTTTATCCTGGGTTTAGTGTCAGTAAATATCCTCCTGGTGCCTCAGTGTCCCTGTGCTGAGTGGAGTGTAAAGAGTGTCTCCTGTTACAGAAACACTCTGACTGTTGAACAGATAGTTCAGTCTGTACATGTCTGTCTCTTTCACTCACAAACACGTTTTCAGATTCATGGATTCAATCAGTTGATGTTTGAAACTCTTCTAAATGATTCCTTGTAAACTTCTTCCTCTTCAGTCACAAACAAACAGGAAGTGATGTCACATGTGTTCCTGTCCACACAGCAGAATGAGTCTATTGCTGACAGTGATGTACAAACAGAGTGAGCATTTCTGAGGCCCAAAATAAACTGAGTAGTTCACTGAATGAACAATGGACTGTGAGCTCAGTTCCTTCATCATTAGTATGGATTATATATGTATATGTATTATATTAGTATCATATATATCAGGTGCTGCTGCTTTCAGTCATTGTGCAAATGTGCTGTTTGTAAGCTTGTAAAGCTGCAGTCAGCTGAGACTGAAGAAGTCACCTGATCAGTGAGCAAACGTTTCTGAGAACGTCCAGATGAACAGAATCAACCTTTGGGATAATCTGTTCCACACATCCATGTTTCACTTACTGCATTATATTTCCTCATTGCTGTGCACACAGGCCTGTGGCTTATAACCAACTCCAAGTTCAGACTCAGAGGCTGCTGAAGCTGTTTTCTGGAACAGAGACGTGTTGGATATAAAACCAACTCTTCTTTATGTGTCAGCACTGAGGAAAGGAGCAGCTTGGTTTCTAAGTGTATGAAGGACTGTAGCAGTGTGTGTGTGAGCTTTATTTCACAGACAGAACCATGTCAAAAACACAACTTCAGGTAAAAACAATACAAAATCAAAGAGTCTGATCAGAAGGATTAAACAGAGGAGTGTGGGACTGTTTTTAACAGACAGCAGGTTAAGCCAGGCTGGAGGAGTAAACTGAGCCTCGGTGTGAGCAGCAGTGTGTTTGACAGGAAGCTGAGATAAACAGTCTGGAGCCCATTTAGTGCTTCATATGAAAGTGTGAGGATTTGAAAGCAAATCTAAAATCAAGCAGGAGTCAGTGTGAGAATGATTTGTGCTTTTCCTCAGTCAGATGCTGGGAGTTTCAGTTCATCCATGTTCAGCGTGCTGTGCTTTGTGTAACAGGAGAATATGACAGTATAAATCAAGTCTTCATGTCACTGAAAGCCTCCACAGTCTGCTATGGAGGTGCATCAGTTTGGATTTACAAGAAGAACATTTCTTAAACCTGCCACAAGATGGCGCTCCAACAGAAGGGATGTCCACAGTGTAACACAGACACACACATACTGTGTGAATGTGTGAGTGAATGGGCTTTCAACACAAGGCTTCTGCTGCTACCTTTAATTACATAATTAGCTAACAAGAACAAACTGTTAATTACCAGCAAAGAACGGCTCCAGATTTTAGCTGCTGACCATTTTGTGAAACGTTGATTACATCAGCTTATTGTTGATTTTTCAACCTTAATATCAGCTGCTTTAAAGGAGCCTGGTTCTCTGGCAGTAACAGTTTTCTTCACTAGATGCAGTGCAGGCACAGTCTGTGTTTCTAAACTACACACTAATGTTCATTGTTGTGCAGCTAAATCCTCCCTCTGGATGGGAAGAATCCCTGTCAGGCTTCAAACACCTGGCTTGGTGTTCTGGAGCTAATGTGTCACCTGTGAGGACTCTGAGATGAACACACAGCAGACACTTCAGTTCTCCGTCTGTGTGTCCTCAGTTTCCCAGCATGCCTTGGCTGTGGTGGTGGAGGTGAATGAGGGGGAACATGCTGCTCTGTCAGCACTCAGGTTTCATACCTGGTGATCTCAGAGGACAAAGCGGCGTTACAGCAGCGCACGTTGATGAGACCTGATGCTCTGAACAGTTCAGACTTCAGCCTCACTCTGAGAAAACAAACCACTGACTGTCAGCAGCAACTACACCTGCTCCATCAGTGACGGAGAGAAGAACTGAGACTGAGAGACATACAGCTGCAGGTCAAAGGTCAGAAACGCCCGCTCTTTGTACGGGTCAGGAGTTAGTACTGCAGAGGTCAGAGGTCAGCTTGCTGACAAACCATTTGAAACAGTTTGGAGCTAAAAGCACAACAGCAGAGGAAAGAAGAGACACTGCAGAGATGATGCAAAATATTGTGTTTTGTTCTCAGCTGTCAAAAAGTGTAACACACGTGTTCCAGCACAGCCTTTGTGTACTTTCACTTCTCCATACTGTCCATTGGAAATCCTGTTTGTTCCTTTTTGATTTCAGTCCATGTGTCCAAAGCAAACTTCTGTCCCACACTTTCTCTGCTGACTCTTCACCGATGCTCAGATGATCTCAGATGATTTCACCAGAACTCATCAAAATTCGGGCTCCACAGAAACCCAGACGTCACTAAACAAGCGTAACAAGCAAAGTGAAAACTGGTCGTTCAGCTTTATTGACCAAAGATAAGCTCACATGTCACCTCATGACACAGACACTTATTTCCACAGCATGCACGAGGACTGACAATAAGTGTCTATAAAGCCACTTCTATCTGCCACACCTGTGCTTCTGTCATGGTTGCTCTCCTCTCACTCTGTCATTTATCCACAGTCTGCCTCCCTCTGCTCCGTCAGCTGACGTCCTCTCTACACCACCTGCTGTGTTTTATCCTGCAAAAACACATTTAAGAAGCGTTGCACCGAGTAACGGGAGTAACTGGTATAAAATCCATTTAAAGGAGGTGGTGCTGAGTGCTGTGACTGGGGTCCCACCACTGACATCACGGGTGGAGGACATGTTGGAAAACTGCTACAAAGTGCTGTGCAGCCAGCAGAGCTTACAGTCTGTCCTGTGTGTCATACAGGCTCTCACACTTAGTGTTTCTGTGACACATTGAAGAGAAGTTTGTGTTGTTCACAGTTGTGCTTGTACTGAGTGACAGCTGACATGACCTAACAGGAATAATGTGTCTGTGCTGAATGAGAAGTAACACACAATGAAGTCTTGATGCATCTCAATCATCCAGGAAAGTGAGTCTGTTGGTTCTGTTCATCTGGACGCAGCGTTTTGTGGGAGAAACGTGTCGTCATCATCAGGTGACGTCTTCAGTCTCAGCTGCAGGTTTCAGTCTTACAAACAGGACATTTGCATAAAGACTGAAAGCAGCTGCAGGAACGATGGGCTGGGAGCTCCGTTCCTTCATCTTAATTATGCAGATTCTCAGGACCATTGATCAACAACCACTGATCCATGTCCATGAGTCCCATTCACAGAGATGTGGGAATGGCTGCAGTCACAGCATGTAAGATGGAAATAAATGAGAAGTATTTAGCTGAAGTGTGTTTGATTTATGTTAGTTCTTTTTTAACTTGTAGTTCTACATTGGAAGATTATTGTGATATTGAAATATAAAAATACATTTATATTCTATTATTTTCTCAAAATAAGCGTCACACTCGTGGAAGCCGGTGTAGCCGCCGAAACGCCTGCATTTATGGAGACTTTCAGCCCCAGGTAGGCCAGTTATGGATCTTCGGATCCACATTATGTCAGCAGCTCCACCGTGAACTGTGTTAAAACAAACACGCTCACGCCTCACAGACGACAGCTTACAGTCCTGTAGAGATAAAGTGACTTCGTACAGCCCCGACCTGCAGACGCTGTGCGCAGAGGTTCAGGAGCAGAAGTCCCGTTGTAAACATATCACGGCAGACCCGACGATGTTTGCATGAACGCGCTTTTCAGCATCTCTTTATTGACCACTTTACACACACGGTTGCTGTGCGCACACAGCCGGCTGTAGCTTTGCAGCTCACAGCCCGACACACACCAACAACAGCAGAGAGAGCACAGACGTTAAGGCGTGATTGCGGGTGCCGCTCAGGTGCGTCCGCCTCCCCTGCAGCGGCGCTGCAGACCACGCCCACGCAGTAACCAGGTAAAATACATACTTGGGCAGAATTTTGCAAATATCTCTTTTTCATTTTGTAGCAGCATCGAGCTTTTTTCCAGTTATTTTTTAAAAGTCAGGTCAAGGCTCCAAAAGCCCAAAGGCGATATAACAGTTTGTGTTTGCTACATGGATCATTGTAGTTCAGCTGTTTGAGTGAGTTAGTGTGTGTGTGTCTCTCTGTGTGTGTGACTTCCAACTGTTTCTAACAGCATCCTTAGCCATAAAATGGTGATCTCCCCCACACCCAATATATGGTTCACTTCCTGTATTGGTTCACCGTGCACAACACAGTGAAGCCACTAAAGGGCAGGAAGCTGACCACACAAGAAACAGAATCTTCACAGAGATGTGTCGACAATAATCCTCCCCCAGCACAGAGTGGCTGGAGAGGTGGTCAGGATCACAGGAATGTCTTGATCCTACAGATTGAACTAAGACCTGTAAAATTTAAGAAACACATTGACAACATTCAACAATTAGACTCAACAGGGGCCATTAGGAAAGCCACAATGTTCATAGAGGGGCCATGCAGCTCACACTTGACTGTGACTCCTGACCAGGGCTGGACTGGGACAAAAAATGGTCCCGGGCATTTTGACTGGAGACCGGCCCACCAGGTATTATAGGAAAAACCATAAAGCCTCTGAATGAAAACGCTGTTGTCACAGTGATGGACGCTGTCTTGTTGGTATACATGCATCAGTCTAATAAACTTAAACCTGCACCATCCTCCCTGTCCTGGTATTCTAACAGCACAGGAAGTAGACTGTTGGTCGAGTTAACCTCCTGAACATCTACAACACACGGTGGAAACCTGAAATTAAGACAGAGACTAGAGGTGAGACATGATCATTGCTGATTACTGATGACAGATTTAGACATATTTTCATAAACCATTCATTTGCCACATCAATAAACAGCACGGCAGGGCAAAATATTCTTTCTAACATGGCGACCTTTAAAAAGTGAAAGGAGACAGAAAGACAGGTGAGAAAGAATCAAACTGACTTTTTGATGCATTTTACACACAGTACTGGTGCAGAATCTAGAAAATGTGGGAAACACTGGCATCATATGCAGTACTTACTTCTGAAGAAATTATGATGGGACCCTAAAAAATGACTATGTACAATAATGGATTTCTATACATTTTACATCAGATGAAAACGTTTGTTGTAAGATTCAGATAATTATTTATTAAAAGTGAGACATTTTAAATGAGAATAAGAAGAAAGTATTTCTTTGTGCCCCCCTCTCCCTGTTAATGCCCTACCTGCCCCCTGGCAACACTTTGCTAGACCCGCCCCTGCACAGTTACCAGCTGTCAGCTACACAAAAAAGGATCCTGGTGTTATTTGTCTCTCAGAAACTGTTCATAACTTTCTTTCCTAAACTTTGGGCCTTAATTAACATCACTGTGAACTAATGTTTGCTTTGCTTCTTAACCAGTGAAGCAGCGAGGGGCTTTCTGAGGTTCCTGCTCGTAAATGCCCAAAATGAGTCGAGTATTTCTCTGCAACTACAAACTCTGCTTTCATCAGAGGTGTAAATATTACAGCCCTGTGTCAGAGTCACTGAGGCTGGAACACAGAAAAAGGAAGTAGATGTATTTATTTTTAGGCTTTATTGCCTGGAACCACTTTAAAAATACGCTTTGGGTCACAATTAACTCCAGAAAACCAGGAATCCACATATGAACATTATCTGTGCAGAGATTTATGCTCACGTCACACGAGCTGATAAGGAGAAGCCAAACCTGGAAGCCACGACTTTGTTGAGGGTGTTTTTTGCAAAGTTCTCTCCACAAATTCAAGTTTTCAAACTGCTTCAACATCTCACTCTGTGTCTTCGTGTGTCTCTGAGCTTCGGTGCAGGATTATCATTAAAATGCTGGGAAAATGAGCATGATTGCAACGACCACGGCACAATGGATCAAGTTACAAAAATTAAGCGATACTGACCAACGCACCACAACGATTGTGTCGCATGACACAGGATGTGATGTCACAACTGGTGCGAGACTTGCTGGCCTGCTCCTATGAGGGCTGTTTTCCGGGGATGGCTTGTTCCTCTTAGTTGCGCGGTCGGGGTTCCCCCAGGTGTCGGGTGGTTCTTGGGGTCCAGGGTCCCGTCTTTGGCTTTCTCTGAAGTGGCCGGCCTCTGCAGTGGTTGGCTGGCCGCTGCACTGGACCGCTAGTACTCCTTCCCCTGGCTGTGGGAGCTCCATCTGTGGCAGCAGGTGGAGACCCATTGTGTACATCTGCTTCACCCTCGACTTTTCCCCACCACCCTTCTTTTCTGTCCCTTTTCTTTCTTCTATTCCTCTGCTTTCTTCTATCTTTCACTGATCTGGCCTTCACCCTGTCCACGCTATAACATCCACACAGGGGGCTAACGGCATTCTGGCCAGACAGGAGCTCTTAGTGGTAAATCCTGTGGTTTATGCATTTATATGACACATTTAGACCAGAAACACTGGATCTTTCTTAGGCGCAAATAATGATTTTAACTGTCTAAAACTGAACGTCAAAGCTCTTCAGAGGTGACAACAACAAACAGATCCCATCCTGATCTGTTCCACTGCACAGGTGGACTCCAGTCCAGACCTGGTCTACAGATCTGGTCCAGAGTCATGTTGCTATCGGGGCTGTGTGACAGTATATGCTGCTCTTCTTCACTGCAGTCATCACATGGTTCTGTAATCAGCACAAACACAAGCTGAACATCATCCACTGGATTTAGAAGATTCACAGCAGTCATTTTATTATGAACTATGTGATTTTGTATCTGTGTCACTGTTTTCAACTCAAAACGTGATCGTTTATTTTCTACTTTTTTGTTTTGTTTGTTTGTTTTTTTGCCTCCCATTTGGTTCTTTAGCCGTCAGAATTGTTGTCTGAAGACCAACAAGGAGACCCGATGGATTTACTTTGCCAAATAGATCATCACGGCCTTGCTTTATTGGTCCATTTGATCGACCTTTGCTGTTATTATTTATTTTATTTTCAGTTGTTACAGACGGGACAGACAGAAGCAGGCATGGAGGCTGGATCTCCTCCATGCCTGCTTCATGCCCTGGGGGCGGGGCTATGGCTCTCTACATCCTCTAGCAGACCATTACATGGGAAACCATTTGAATACAAGCGCGCTGATCCACACAGGTGTGCACACGGGTGTTCACTGTTCATAGACATAAACTACACCTCTATTGGTGCTATTTCCAAGCACATTGTGCGCTGTCGGTCCTGCTTGCTACACAACAACATTCAATATTTAGTATTTACTGCTGTTTACACTCAGCTAGGTTAACGTGATGGTGTTGTGTTTAGTATGTTGCTCTGTTAGTTTTGCTTGTTTTCTCTTCTTTCTCTTTTTAAGTTTCATTTCTCTCTGTCCCTCTCCCCTTCTGTTTTTCTTTCCCTCATCTTTCTTTCTCCTTCCTGTCCCTCAGTCCCGTCTGTCCCGTCTATTTTCTAGTTTTGACCCTTTCACACATGAATTATGACAACCTCGATCAGGATTTTTTTCTTAAGTGTTTTTATTCATCTGTAGGCATGAAAAAAGATTTTTGAACTTCATTTAAACGTGTACTTTTCAAAGAGTTTTTTTTACATGTCCAGTTAGGTGGACAACAGGTTTTGACAGGAGGGACACATCAGTGTCCAGTGTAGAGTTTATGTGCAAGTATACCATCAACACAAATACAAGCCTTTGAATAGCTGTAACTGTAGTGAGCACTGTGTGTGAAAGGGTTAAGTGATCAGGTTTAACAGATCAGTGATAAATCTGTGCTGTTGGATCAATAATGAAACAGACTGCTGTTAGAAACAACTCTGATTCTGCTGTTTATATCCTGATCAAATAGATGATAAATAGTTTCAGTGCGTAACTCACAGAAAGAAGCAGAACAGTTCACATCAGGCTGAAACCTCTGCAGTGTCTTCTTGGCTTCGTCTCTGAATTTTAAAGTATTTTAAAGAAACTCCTTTAAATTGTCCTCCATGCAGCCAAGTTTGTTTCCAGTTAATTCCTCCATATAAAGAAGAAGGAATGACTTGTGTTTATCAAGGATCTTCCTGTTATTCCACGTTTGTTGGAGAGAAGTTATGCTTATAAGTTTCCATGTGTAACAGTCGCAATAGTGTGGTGTCTCTTTAAGACGACTTAATGTTTAGTGATGTCACAAGCATGCGCCCTGCCCTCTGTTGTATGAACGCTGCTGGCTTCATGTATGATAAGACAGCAGCCGTTCAGCTGGGCCTTGTTGGTGAGGAGTGTTTATTAAAGGACGAGCACTGTGGGATTCCCAGCACCAGTGTGCTCGGGAGTTTTTGACTGTCCTGCTGTCTGCCGCCTCCTCTCAACCACTGAATACACATGTCAGAAAAGCTTGCTCATGAAAACTGTTTCCTCTTCCTACTTTTCACAATAAAAGTCCTGTACTGCTGTACTCTGGTTACTTGATATGTGACTATTGTGGTTATATCAGTTTGGTATCAGATTTCTTTTTTCCTAATACATTAAGGATAATATACTCTCTTTCCTCTGTTCCCAACTGTGGTAGAAAGCACAGCTTAGCCTCAGCAAATGTTCAAAGAAAAGTCGTCACTTCCTGATTTCTGCTTCACTGATAAATATTGTCACACTGGGGTTTTTGCAAATGATATCAGTGAGCACTGTGTGGCAGCTGGAGTCAGACAACTGAAGCTCCCACAATCAAGACCACAAACAGCTTTCAAAGGAGATTTGAAGCTTTTCTGTCAGCAAGCTTCATGATTTATGGGACTGTAACTGGAACAGAAACTACCTGATCACCAATGGTGAGCTGGCATGGACTTATTTTTATGACACTTTTATCAAAATGATAAATAAGCATGCCCCCATGCTCAGATTTAGAGTGAAATGCAGAAACAATCCTTGGTTTTCTCCTCAGCTATGCAGTCTCCTTAAAAACAGGGATGCTGCTCAGGCCGGAGAAACTAAATCTGGAGCAGATTGGCTGATTTGTGGCAGCTCGGAAATTGTTCAGCCTCCTTCATTAAAAAGGCCAAATCAGAATCCTGTCCTTCAAAAACTACTAAACATCTGAATGATCCTAAAAGATTAATAAAATCTTCTCATGGTGACATAACCACCAATGAGTTGCAGCCTTTGCTGTAAAGGAGTTCAGGAGTTCACAGATGAAATGTACCTACAAAGAAAGTAGAATTTATTCAAACTTTACCAAGCAGTTCAGCAGGGAGTGGATGTGCTGTTGGGTTGTTGGAGGCACAACACACAAGAAGGCCGATGCAGGTGGATGCAGAGAGAGGCCAGGGCCACGTTCAAACCTGAACACGCTGCACAGTGTTTTGTTCCATTTGTTAGGGATGAATGAAATGCTTCCTTGAAAGGATGTGTGCAGTCACCAGTGGGCGTGGAAGCATGTGCGCCCTCATTTGGTGGGTATTGGCGACTGTCAAGCCTTTGAGTCGCCGAGCAGCTGAATAGGGGAATAATGTTGACGCGCCCACTGTTCAAACGTAAGTCAAAGTTCCAGATTAAAAACTTCTTTATTTGTTATCAAATCCTTAAAATCCAGAAAAACAGTGATCAAAATAAACATTCTAAGCTTGAGCGCTCAACAAAAGTCCACTTCTCCCATCACCCACTCATTCACAAAAACTCCCTCGGGACGTGAACAGGTGATGTAGCGATCACTATTACTATTACCGACACCACGTGACCCAAAGCTACGCCTATCCACAACAGTGGGTGTGCAAGAAAAGTCCTCCTGTCACACAGCAATGCCTACATGAATCACACCACTCTGCTTAAATAATAATAATAATGTTTAGTGAAGCAGGTGAAGCAAAGGGCTGCTTTTAATAGGCTGGGAGACCCAGGTGTGCTGCTTTAGCTGCTGAGCCTCTTATGCTAGCCTCCATCTATAAGCTGGGATCACAGGAGCACTGCAGTCCTGACTAGATCAAGGATTGTTATTTATGCAGGTGACAAAAGTTTACATTCACAGAGTCATAGGATTGAGCCTGGTTTGAAAAGCAGCTGTTTAATGCAGCTGCTTAGAGTTCACACACAGTAGAAGAATCAGACTTGAGTCACATTTCAAACCACTGGAAAAATACTCAGCAAGTAACAATGAAAACACCACAGACTCAGTATATCCTGTTCAGTCCTGTGTTTGATATGAATGTGCTGTTCAGAGAGGATCTCATGTCCTCTTTCACAAAGCCTTTGTTTCATGATGTTTGTGTATAAATGAATGTAGGTGTGTTTCTAAGTGTGAAGGAGCCCTGGGAGAAAAGACTGAAGCTTGTGCCAAAGAACAAACAGGAAAGAAAGATCAGCATTAATAAAGACGAGCACAGAAGGAGCCCAAGCACGTGTTGCTTTTTCAGATTTCTCTAAAAGTGTGTGTTCATTTGTTCCATCCTTCACAATAAACAACAGCTGACAGACACACATGCACTCTGTGTCACTTCACAGGGGCTGATGAAAGTGGACACAGTAAAGGGAGAGCTGGACCTGCTCTACACATCCTGCACTCTGTTAACAGACTTTATTCTGCAGCATCAACAGATAAAAAATATATGAAAATATAGAAACGTTTAACATTGTGACTGTTCACATTAGTGAAGCTGTTACTTTGCTGCCAGGTGAAAAAAGAAGCCTAAAGCTGAGTCTGATTAAACATCTGCTGCACGAGAGAGTTTCATGGCCCTGCTTTATCCTGTGCTTGATGACCACCTCGTCCTGAAACCTCTTCATCATCCTCACAGTTGTGTGAAGAAAGAGGGAAGCAGGTGGAGACCATCTGTGCTGCTGTGTTCACTTGTGTGTGTGCGTCTATGGTCATATCTAATGTGTACCTACAGACAAATACAAACACAAACACCTGGCATTGCACAAGAGTCTCTATGGAGCAACCTGCAGATGTCAGAGATGTGATTAGAGAGTAAAGTGGACTAGTGAGTGCATCTATGTTGTTGTTGTCTGCTGGGGGACAGCATCAGCTCCAGAGATGCATCAGGATCAGCAAACTAATCTGCAAGGCTGCAAGTGTCACTGAAGGAGTTTGAGTCAGTGAGGGACTCAAACTCTTTATTCTGTGAGCTGAACACAGCTGTCAGCAAAACATCTGTGATGGGACATTTCTTTATTTCATGATCACTTTGTCACTTAGTTCTCTGCATGTAGGACAGCATCACATGTGAGTCTCATGCTGCTTCACATCTTTGTTCTACACACACACAGTTGTAAGTTCATGTGGGTCAAACCTTTTGTTGAGTCTGTTTGTCATTGACCTGATCGACCTGTAGCACCTACCAGAGGGAAGGGGTGGGGGTGGAGTGAGTGTCCAGGGGTCCTTGAGGACGACATTGCCAGTATATAAATGTCTCTGAGGGAGGTTAGTGTGGGGCCCAGGGCCGCTCTGCTGCCCTCACCACCCGCTGCAGTTTCCTCTTGTCCTCCACAGCAGCTGAACCACAGTGTGCAGCAGAAGGATCTCCATGGTAGAAGTTCATTAGCAGTTTGTGATTAGCATTCTTACGTAGATCTCCAATTAAAAACCGATGATTGATGCAAAACTCATTTGTTGCTTTGGGTTTGTTACTTTCAGTTTATTGAATATAAACTTTGATGTCATTTCTTCTTCCATTGACCTGAATCCTCACAGTTTATAGAAGGGGCCCTGTTGATGTGGAGAAACATCTGAGCACATGTGATGTGCAAGTTAAGAGCATTTGAGCATCTCATGGTGGTTACCTCGGAGACCATCTGTCACTTTGTGTAGAGCCACGCCCACAGCGCACAGAATACATGCGTTCGACTAATTTGTCCACCAGGAGGCATCTTGATGCTGTCATCATACACAAAGGCTTTTGTCTTGCATGTGTGATTTGATGGGTTGTTGCCACATCTGGTGAGATTTTCACGTCAACAGCACCTTCTGAAATATATTCTGTAGAAAATTGGTGACACTGGTGAAATTCGTCCAATAGCCGCTCTATTTAAACCCCATAACCACACTGGGTAGCAACCTCACCACTACATGGCCACAGAGATTTCCAAAGTATGCACCTGTGTGGAACAGGAAAATGACACAGAGATGTATTTATTTAAATGGTCTGTTGGAAAATACATTCAAAGCATGGATGGAGAGATGTCCCCGTAATCACACACTGGGAAGCTCGACTGCAAAATCTCTTAGTGAAGGACTGAAAACATCTGTGCACAAGCACTTTGTGCCAATGGAAAGATACCCCCATGAGATCCCGAGAGGGGGGAGGAGGAGGTCTCCAATCAGACGGACTCAAGGTTAACGACCAACGCAATGGAAAGGACTACGAGTAAGACATGTATCGCGGCAAGCTGTGTAAGAGCTGTTATTATTTATTTTATTTTCAGTTGTTACAGACGGGACAGACAGAAGCAGGCATGGAGGCTGGATCTCCTCCATGCTGCTTCTGCCCTGGGGGCGGGCTATGGCTCTCTACATCCTCTAGCACCATTACATGGGGAAACCTTTTGAATACAGCGCGCTGATCCACACAGGTGTGCACACGGGTGTTCACTGTTCCTAGCAATAAACTACACCTATTGGTGCTATTTCCAAGCACATTGTGCGCTGTCGGTCCTGCTTGCTACACAACAACATTCATATTTAGTATTACTGCTGTTACACTCAGCTAGTTAACGTGATGGTGTGTTGTTTAGTATGTTGCTCTTTTAGTTTTGCTTGTTTTCTCTTCTTTCTCTTTTTAAGTTTCCTTTCTCTCTGTCCCTCTTCCCTTCTGTTTTTCTTTCCTTCATTTTCTTTCTCCTTCCTGTCCCCCAGTCCCGTCTGTCCCGTCTTTTCTGTTTTGACCCTTTCACGCATGAATTATGACAACCTCATCAGGATTTTTTCTTAGTGTTTTTATCATCTGTAGCATGAAAAAAGATTTTTGAATTCATTTAAACGTGTACTTTTCAAAGAGTTTTTTTTACATGTCCAGTTAGGTGGACACAGGTTTTGACAGGAGGGACACATCAGTGTCCAGTGTAGAGTTTATGTGCAAGTATACCATCAACACAATACAGCCTTTGAATAGTGTAACTGTAGTGAGCACTGTGTGTGAAGGGTTAAGTGATCAGGTTTAACAGATCAGTGATAAATCTGTGCTGTTGGATCAATAATGAAAACGACTGCTGTTAGAAACAACTCTGATTCTGCTGTTTATATCCTGTCAAATAGTGATAAATAGTTTCAGTGCGTAACTCACCGAAAGAAGCAGAACAGTTCACATCAGGCTGAAACCTCTGCAGTGTCTTCTGGCTTCGTCTGAATTTTAAAGTATTTTAAAGAATCCTTTAAATTGTCCTCCATGAGCCACCGTTTGTTCCAGTTAATTCCTCCCTATAAAGAAGAAGGGTGACTTGTGTTTTAAGGATCTTCCTTTATTCCACGTTTGTTGGACAGAAGTTATGTTTAAGTTTCCATGTGTAACAGTCGCAATAGTGTGGTGTCTCTTTAAGACGACTTACTTTTTGTGATGTCACAAGCATGCGCCCTGCCCTCTGTTGTATGAACGCTGCTGGCTTCATGTAGATAAGACAGCAGCCGTCAGCTGGGCCTTGTTGGTGAGGAGTGTTTTTAAAGGACAGCACTGTGGGATTCCCAGCACCAGTGTGCTCGGGGTTTTTGACTGTCCTGCTGTCTGCCGCCTCCTCTCCACCACTGAATACACATGTCAGAAAAGCTTGCTCATGAAACTGTTTCCTCTTCCTACTTTTCACAATAAAAGTCTGCACTGCTTCTCTGTTTCTTGTATGTGACTGTTGTGGTTATATCAGTTTGGTCAGTTTCTTTTTTCCTAATTAGGATATTACTCTCTTTCCTCTGTTCCCAACTGTGGTAGAAAGCACAGCTTAGCCTTAGCAAATGTTCAAAGAAAAGTCGTCACTTCCTGATTTCTGCTTCAATGCTAAATATTGTCACCATGGGGTTTTTGCAATGTATCATGAGCACGTGTGGCAGCTGGAGTCAGACAACTGAAGCTCCCACAATCAAGACCACAAACAGCTTTCAAAGGGTTTGAAGCTTTTCTGGCAGCAAGCTTCATGATTTATGGGACTGTAACTGGAACAGAACTCCTGATCACCAATGGTGAGCTGGCATGGAATTATTTTTTGACACTTTATCAAAATGATAATAAGCATGCCCCCCTGCTCAGTTTAGAGTGAATGCAGAAACAATCCTTGGGTTTCTCCTCAGCTATGCAGTCTCCTTAAACAGGGATGCTGCTCAGGCCGGAGAACTAAATCTGGAGCAGATTGGCTGTTGTGGCAGCTCGGAAATCGTTCAGCCTCCTTCATTAAAAAGGCCAAATCAGATCCTGTCCTTCAAAAACTACTAAACATCTGAATGATCCTAAAAGATTAATAAAATCTTCTCATGGTACATAACCACCAATGAGTTGCAGCCTTTGCTGTAAAGGAGTTCAGGGTTCACAGATGAAATGTCACTACAAAGAAAGTAGAATTGATTCAAACTTTACAGCAGTTCAGCAGGGAGTGGATGTGCTGTTGGGTTGTTGGAGGCACAACACACAGAAGCGCCATGCAGGTGGATGCAGAGAGAGGCCAGGCCACGTTCAAACCTGAACACGCTGCACAGTGTTTTGTTCCTTTGTTAGGGATGAATGAAATGCTTCCTTGAAGGATGTGTCAGTCACCAGTGGGCGTGGAGCATGTGCCCTCATTTGGTGGGTATGGCGACTGTCAAGCCTTTGAGTCGGCGACAGCTGAATAGGGGAATAATGTTGACCGCCCGCTGTTCAAACGTAAGTCAAATTCCAGATTAAAACTTCTTTATTTGTTATCAAATCCTTAAAATCCAGAAAACAGTGATCAAAAAAACATCTAAGCTTGACGCTCAGCAAAAGTCCACTTCTCCCATCACCCACTCATTCACAAAAGTTCCCTCGGGACGTGAACGGTGATTAGCAATCACTATTACTATTACCGACACCACGTGACCCAAAGCTACGCCTATCCACAACAGTGGTGTGCAAGAAAAGTCCTCCTGTCACACAGCATGCCTACATGAATCACACCACTCTGCTTAATATAATAAATGTTTAGTGAAGCGGTGAAGCAAGGGTGCTTTTAATAGGCTGGGAGACCCAGGTGTGCTGCTTTGCTGCTGGCCTCTATGCTAGCCTCCATCTATAAGCTGGGATCAAGGAGCACTGCAGTCCGACTGATCAAGTCTTGTTTTTCTGCAGCCGGTGAACTAATACGTTTACCAATTAGACTCAACAGGGGCCATTAGGAAAGCCACAATGTTCACAGAGGGGCCATGCAGCTCACACTTGACTGTGACTCCTGACCAGGGCTGGACTGGGACAAAAAATGGTCCCGGGCATTTTGACTGGAGACCGGCCCACCAGGTATTAAAGGAAAAACCATAAAGCCTCTGAATGAAAACGCTGTTGTCACAGTGATGGACGCTGTCTTGTTGGTATACATGCATCAGTCTAATAAACTTAAACCTGCACCATCCTCCCTGTCCTGGTATTCTAAACAGGAAGTAGACTGTTGGTCGAGTTAACCTCCTGAACATCTACAACACACGGTGAAAACCTGAAATTAAGACAGAGACTAGAGGTGAGACATGATCATTGCTGATTACTGATGACAGATTTAGATATATTTTCATAAACCTTTCATTTGCCACATCAATAAACAGCACGGCAGGGCAAAATATTTTTTCTAACATGGCAACCTTTAAAAAGTGAAAGGAGACAGAAAGACAGGTGAGAAAGAATCAAACTGACTTTTTGATGCATTTTACACACAGTACTGGTGCAGAATCTAGAAAATGTGGGAAACACTGGCATCATATGCAGTACTTACTTCTGAAGAAATTATGATGGGACCCTAAAAAATGACTATGTACAATAATGGATTTCTATACATTTTACATCAGATGAAAATGTTTGTTGTAAGATTCAGATAATTATTTATTAAAAGTGAGACATTTTAAATGAGAACAAGAAAGTATTTCTTTGTGCCCCCCTCTCCCTGTTAATGCCCTACCTGCCCCCTGGCAACACTTTGCTAGACCCGCCCCTGCACAGTTACCAGCTGTCAGCTACACAAAAAAGGATCCTGGTGTTATTTGTCTCTCAGAAACGGTTCATAACTTTCGTTCCTAAACTTTGGGCCTTAATTAACATCACTGTGAACTAATGTTTGCTTTGCTTCTTAACCAGTGAAGCAGCGAGGGGCTTTCTGAGGTTCCTGCTCGTAAATGCCCAAAATGAGTCGAGTATTTCTCTGCAACTACAAACTCTGCTTTCATCAGAGGTGTAAATATTACAGCACTGTGTCAGAGCCACTGAGGCTGGAACACAGAAAAAGGAAGTAGATGTATTTATTTTTAGGCTTATTGCCTGGAACCACTTTAAAAATACGCTTTGGGGTCACAATTAACTCCAGAAAACCAGGAATCCACATATGAACATTATCTGTGCAGAGATTTATGCTCACGTCACACGACCTGATAAGGAGAAGCCAAACCTGGAAGCCACGACTTTGTTGAGGGTGTTTTTTGCAAAGTTCTCTCCACAAATTCAAGTTTTCAAACTGCTTCAACATCTCACTCTGTGTCTTCGTGTGTCTCTGAGCTTCGGTGCAGGATCATCATTAAAATGGTGGGAAAATGAGCATGATTGCAACGACCACGGCACAATGGATCAAGTTACAAAAATTAAGTGATACTGACCAACGCACCACAACGACTGTGTCGCACGACACACGATGTGATGTCACAACTGGTGCGAGACTTGCTGGCCTGCTCCTATGAGGGCTGTTTTCCGGGGATGGCTTGTTCCTCTTAGTTGCGCGGTCGGGGTTCCCCCAGGTGTCGGGTGGTTCTTGGGGTCCAGGGTCCCGTCTTTGGCTTTCTCTGAAGTGGCCGGCCTCTGCAGTGGTTGGCTGGCCACTGCACTCGACCGCTAGTACTCCTTCCCCTGGCTGTGGGAGCTCCATCTGTGGCAGCAGGTGGAGACCCATTGTGTACCTCTGCTTCACCCTCGACTTTTCCCCACCACCCTTCTTTTCTGTCCCTTTTCTTCCTTCTATTCCTCTGCTTTCTTCTATCTTTCACTGATCTGGCCTTCACCCTGTCCACGCTATAACATCCACACAGGGGGCTAACGGCATTCTGCCAGACAGGAGCTCTTAGTGGTAAATCCTGTGGTTTATGCATTTATATGACACAGTTAGACCAGAAACACTGGATCTTTCTTAGGCACAAATAATGATTTTAACTGTGTAAAACTGAACGTCAAAGCTCTTCAGAGGTGACAACAACAAACAGATCCCATCCTGATCTGCTCCACTGCACAGGTGGACTCCAGTCCAGACCTGGTCTACAGATCTGGTCCAGAGTCATGTTGCTATCGGGGCTGTGTGACAGTATATGCTGCTCTTCTTCACTGCAGTCATCACATGGTTCTGTAATCAGCACAAACACAACCTGAACATCATCCACTGGATTTAGAAGATTCACAGCAGTCATTTTATTATGAACTATGTGATTTTGTATCTGTGTCACTGTTTTCAACTCAAAACGTCATCGTTTATTTTCTACTTTTTTGTTTTGTTTGTTTGTTTTTTTTGCCTCCCATTTGGTTCTTTAGCCGTCAGAATTGTTGTCTGAAGACCAACAAGGAGACCCGATGGATTTACTTTGCCAAATAGATCATCACAGCCTTGCTGTATTGGTCCATTTGATCGACCTTTGTTGTTATTGTTTATTTTATTTTCAGTTGTTACAGACGGGACAGACAGAAGCAGGCATGGAGGCTGGATCTCCTCCATGCCTGCTTCATGCCCTGGGGGCGGGGCTATGGCTCTCTACATCCTCTAGCAGACCATTACATGGGAAACCATTTGAATACAAGCGCGCTGATCCACACAGGTGTGCACACGGGTGTTCACTGTTCATAGACATAAACTACACCTCTATTGGTGCTATTTCCAAGCACATTGTGCGCTGTCTGTCCTGCTTGCTACACAACAACATTCAATATTTAGTATTTACTGCTGTTTACACTCAGCTAGGTTAACGTGATGGTGTTGTGTTTAGTATGTTGCTCTGTTAGTTTTGCTTGTTTTCTCTTCTTTCTCTTTTTAAGTTTCCTTTCTCTCTGTCCCTCTTCCCTTCTGTTTTTCTTTTCCTTCATCTTTCTTTCTCCTTCCTGTCCCTCAGTCCCGTCTGTCCCGTCTATTTTCTAGTTTTGACCCTTTCACGCATGAATTATGACAACCTCAATCAGGATTTTGTTCTTAAGTGTTTTTATTCATCTGTAGGCATGAAAAAAGATTTTTGAACTTCATTTAAACGTGTACTTTTCAAAGAGTTTTTTTACATGTCCAGTTAGGTGGACGACAGGTTTTGACAGGAGGGACACATCAGTGTCCAGTGTAGAGTTTATGTGCAAGTATACCATCAACACAAATACAAGCCTTTGAATAGCTGTAACTGTAGTGAGCACTGTGTGTGAAAGGGTTAAGTGATCAGGTTTAACAGATCAGTGATAAATCTGTGCTGTTGGATCAATAATGAAACAGACTGCTGTTAGAAACAACTCTGATTCTGCTGTTTATATCCTGATCAAATAGATGATAAATAGTTTCAGTGCGTAACTCACAGAAAGAAGCAGAACAGTTCACATCAGGCTGAAACCTCTGCAGTGTCTTCTTGGCTTCGTCTCTAAATTTTAAAGTATTTTAAAGAAACTCCTTTAAATTGTCCTCCATGCAGCCAAGTTTGTTTCCAGTTAATTCCTCCGTATAAAGAAGAAGGAATGACTTGTGTTTGTAAAGGATCTTCCTGTTATTCCACGTTTGTTGGACAGAAGTTATGCTTATAAGTTTCCATGTGTAACAGTCGCAATAGTGTGGTGTCTCTTTAAGACGACTTACTGTTTAGTGATGTCACAAGCATGCGCCCTGCCCTCTGTTGTATGAACGCTGCTGGCTTCATGTATGATAAGACAGCAGCCGTTCAGCTGGGCCTTGTTGGTGAGGAGTGTTTATTAAAGGACGAGCACTGTGGGATTCCCAGCACCAGTGTGCTCGGGAGTTTGTGACTGTCCTGCTGTCTGCCGCCTCCTCTCAACCACTGAATACACATGTCAGAAAAGCTTGCTCATGAAAACTGTTTCCTCTTCCTACTTTTCACAATAAAAGTCCTGCACAGCTCTGGTTACTTGATATGTGACTATTGTGGTTATATCAGTTTGGTATCAGATTTCTTTTTTCCTAACACATTAAGGATAATATACTCTCTTTCCTCTGTTCCCAACTGTGGTAGAAAGCACAGCTTAGCCTCAGCAAATGTTCAAAGAAAAGTCGTCACTTCCTGATTTCTGCTTCACTGATAAATATTGTCACACTGGGGTTTTTTGCAAATGATATCAGTGAGCACTGTGTGGCAGCTGGAGTCAGACAACTGAAGCTCCCACAATCAAGACCACAAACAGCTTTCAAAGGAGATTTGAAGCTTTTCTGTCAGCAAGCTTCATGATTTATGGGACTGTAACTGGAACAGAATCTACCTGATCACCAATGGTGAGCTGGCATGCAATTATTTTTATGACACTTTTATCAAAATGATAAATAAGCATGCCCCCATGCTCAGATTTAGAGTGAAATGCAGAAACAATCCTTGGTTTTCTCCTCAGCTATGCAGTCTCCTTAAAAACAGGGATGCTGCTCAGGCCGGAGAAACTAAATCTGGAGCAGATTGGCTGATTTGTGGCAGCTCGGAAATCGTTCAGCCTCCTTCATTAAAAAGGCCAAATCAGAATCCTGTCCTTCAAAAACTACTAAACATCTGAATCATCCTAAAAAATTCTGGAAAAGAATAAAATCTTCTCATGGTGACATAACCACCAATGAGTTGCAGCCTTTGCTGTAAAGGAGTTCAGGAGTTCACAGATGAAATGTACCTACAAAGAAAGTAGAATTTATTCAAACTTTACAAGCAGTTCAGCAGGGAGTGGATGTGCTGTTGGGTTGTTGGAGGCACAACACACAAGAAGGCCGATGCAGGTGGATGCAGAGAGAGGCCAGGGCCACGTTCAAACCTGAACACGCTGCACAGTGTTTTGTTCCATTTGTTAGGATGAATGAAATGCTTCCTTGAAAGGATGTGTGCAGTCACCAGTGGGCGTGGAAGCATGTGCGCCTCATTTGGTGGGTATTGGCGACTGTCAAGCCTTTGAGTCGCCGAGCCAGTGATACTTTGATGTTTGCTGATGATACAAACTTATTTTGCTCTGGAAAATACATAAAGAAATTACTGAAAACAGTGGAAACAGAACTCATGAAGTTAAATAGATGGTTTGTATTTAATAAACTATCATTGAATGAAAGTAAAACAAAATTTATGTTATTTGGAGGTAGTAAAAGTAATATTAAAGTAAAATTGAATTTAAATAATGTTGAAATTGAAAGAGTATATGAGACAAAATTTTTAGAGTAATTATTGATGATAAACTTTGTTGGAAGCCACACATAGAACATGTGAAACGGAAATTATCCAAGTCTATTTCTATTCCTTATAAAACAAGAGATTTTTTGAATAAGAACTGCCTTTATTTATTGTATACTTCCCTTTGTTTGCCTTATATGACCTACTGTGCAGAAATTTGGGGGAACACATACAAAACATATTTGGATTCAATATTTAAGTTGCAAAAAAAAAAGAGCTATTAGAATATTAAATAAAGTTGGATATAGGGAGTCCACCAACCAGTTTTTTGTAGGATCATCTATGTTAAAATTCATGGACATTATATATTCTAAAACTTTAGAAATGATATATCGTGTGATGAAAAAGAATGTTCCAATTTGTATTTTAAGTATGTTTCAACTAAGAGATGGAAAATATGATTTGAGGGGGTCTTATAAGTTTGAAATGCCTAAAGTGAGAGCCAATGTTAAGTATAGATGTGTGTCAGTTTTGGGAGTGAAATTATGGAATGGACTTAATGATGAACTGAAGATGTGTTTTTCTTTGTCATTCTTCAGGAAGATTTTAAAAATTAGTATCATACAAGGTTATAGAAATTTGGTTTGTTAAAAATTTTTGTGTTGATTTAATTTCTTGATTTATCATTGATTTCTTTTCAAACTGTTATACAACTTATTTATCAATGCTATTTATTTTCTTGGTTAAGGATTTGATTATTTCTATGGGGGTAAGGGATAGGATAAGTATAAGCCATAAGGCTTCAGCCTATTCCTTTTTCGGTTCCTGTTTGAGTACTTTTATGTAAAATTATAATCTGTTGTTGTTGTTGTTGTTGTTGTTGTTGACTGAAATAAAAAAAATTTCAATAAAATAATAAAAATAAATTTAAACCCCATAACCACACTGGGTAGCAACCTCAGCACTACATGGCCACAGAGATTTCCACAGTCTGCACCTGTGTGGAACAGGAACACGACACAGAAATGTGTTACAAAGATCTAGTCTGGTTAAATATACAGTTTATCTTTCAGGTTCATTTCTTGGATGATTTTGTAAGAAACAAACTGCTTGAATGGCGACTAAATGAGTTGGAGGAACGATTTGAAGGTAAATTATTATTACTTGGTGGCTTTTTTGTAGCAACTGTGACACTTAGTAGCAGAACTGACACACAAAACAACAACTACACTAACTATATACTCTGCAACACACCCAGTGAGCTTGATTTGAAAACCTTTCCTGTCTTACTGACATCACTGAGTTCATCCCTGAAGTTGGTCCAAAGATTCAGACGCAGTCTTGGGCAGTTAAAGGTGAGTCTGTCACGGGTCTCTGTGACCCAGCATTTTAACTTGTTGTGTTTTATGTTGTGCTTCTGAGTCCTTGGTTGTGCTGTTTTGTGGCAAAACTGCCCTTCACTACTACCTCTCCCACCTGGAGAACAAAGACTCATACATCAGGGTACTTTTGGTTGATTACAGCTCGGCTTTCATCCTGCACCCTCCACCCTCTGTGCCTGGCTACAGGACTGTTTGACTGGCAGACAAACACTGGGTCCTACAGGGTTGTGTCCTCAGCCCCATCCTCTACACCCTGGTCACCCATGACTGTGTCGCCTCCAACAAAGACAACATCATTTTGAAGTTCACGGATGACACTGCAGTGATCGGTCGCATCACTGGAGAGGACGACGTGGCTTATAGGAGAGAGGAGGCTGGTCTGGTGTCACGGTGTGAGGACAACAACCTCACCCTCAACACTGATAAGACAAAGGAGATGATAGTGGACACGAGGAAGAAGAAGAGGCCTCACCAGCCGCTGTTTACCCGGGAGCGTGAAGTGGAGAGGGTGAGCAGCAGTACCTGGGCGTCCACATCAGTGAGGACCTCACCTGATGTACTGCTGCTCATTCCTGTGCAATATCCCCCCCCCGGCACATTCCTATTTAAGACTTTCTTTATTTAATCACTAGTGTGTACATATATTTATATATACATATATATATATTTAGTCAGTTAACTAGAAATCTCTCTCTTTTTCTTTTACTACATCTTATTAATGTTTTGGTCTTTACTATTTTTCTATTTATTTTATTTTTTTCTTCTACTGTACCATTCTGCTGAGTGACTGTCTTCTGCTCGTCAAATACATTTCATTGCGATGTTGACCCTGTGCTAACTTGCATGTGACAAATAAAAACTGAAAACCTGGACACTGAACACCACATGGGCGATCGTGGCTCAAGAGTTGGGAGTTCGCCTTGTAATCGGAAGGTTGCCGGTTCGAGCCCCGGCTCGGACAGTCTCGGTCGTTGTGTCCTTGGGCAAGACACTTCACTGGTGTTAACTAACTGGTGTTGGCCAGAAGGGCCGATGGCGCGGTATGGCAGCCTCGCTTCTGTCAGTCTGCCCCAGGGCAGCTGTGGCTACAACTGTAGCTGCCTTCACCAGTGTATGAATGGGTGGATGACTGGGTGTGTAAAGTGCTTTGGGGTCCCTAGGGGACTAGTAAAAGCGCTATACAAATACAGGCCATTTACCACACAGCTGGTCAAGAAGGCTCAGCAGCTGCTGTATTTCCTGAGGAGGCTGAGGAAATTTGGTATGTTGGCCAAGATCCTCAGCAGGTTCTACAGCTGCACTGTGGAGAGCAGCCTGACCAGCTGCATCACTGCACGGTACGGCAGCACTACTGCAAACTGCAAACGCCTGCAGAGAGTGATGACAGAGAGAGACACACCTCTGCCCTCGAGACGAAGGTTCAGAAGTGTGAAATCTAGAACATCCAGACTCAACAACTCCATCTTCCCCACTGCTATCAGACTCCTGAACAGCTGACCGACCTCAAACTGCAGTTTCCACATCAGGTCACTTTGCACACTAAGTTCATTTTGCACATTAAACTCCATGTACATCCATGTACATCGACATCTGCAGACCACACGTGTCTTCAGTTACTTATTTGTACTTTTTGCAGTTATTTATCTTTTTCTTTTCTTTTCTTTTTTTATTATTTTTTATCCTCATTTTTATATTTTTATTCATTCTTATCTTGTTCTTTTAACCCTTATCTAACTTGGCATTGTGCATGCTCTTTCTTCTGTACATATGACAATAAACGCTTTGAATCTTGAATCTTTGAATCTTGAATGTGTTCACATCTGTATGTTTCAGCTTTGTCCTTCAGTCACAACCTGGTGCATCTCTATCTTAACTTCCTGCTTCTATCGTGGTTAAAGCTGATGAATCCTCTGGAGATCAAACACTGATGGTGTTATTGGAGCTGAGTGAAGTTTGATGGCTTTATTATCCACGCTGTGACACATGGCAGCTGTCAGAGCAGAACACATGAAGTCAGCAGTTGTGTTTAAATTCAGTTTAAATTCAGTTTAAATTCAGGGACATGGAGCCCCTGTTGATCCTCTACCCAATCACACGAGCCACGGTGTGAGAACGGGTGTGGGTCACAATCAGCCAAGGTTTTGGGTGAACCCATTGTGAGATCTAGCCCCACCCTATCATGTGATTTCCTGTGATCAAATGGCCCAGGATGTGAGTGGGCATTAAAGTGTCCATGTCCCTCTTTGGTGACACTCCCATAGGGCTTAAAATCTGGGACGCTCCACCATTTGACCTTCGAACTGAAAAAGCTTCTTGGATGAGAAGTGAAACGTCTTCAAGCAACTTAAAGAAGTCCAGACGCTTTTCTTTCCAAGCTCCTTTGACAACATCATTCATAGAACAACTTCCAGCTTCTTTTGCTCGGCTACAGTTTGGGTGGATTTGCATTTAAAGATGCAACAAGACTAAAATGGTTAGGGTCAGGAGGTCAAAGGTCAGAGCTCCTGTGGGTCTGAGGGCGGCCTCACGCTGGAGAAGGATGAAGGAGTCTGACCTGAGCCAGTGTTTGACATGAACACATCAGCACTGCTGTCAGTGAGCCTAACGACAGCCGTTAGCATCATTTCAGTGTTTCAGTCATAAAAACACTTCCTGTCACTGTGGTGGTTACAGTGACATCATGCAGTTTGTGCTTTGACCTCCAGAGGGCGACAAATCAGCACAGACAGAGAGCTCCATTCAAACTTTGCTGCCATCAGGAATAATTCTTCAAATATAATCATCAGTGTTTGAGCAGTTATGATATCAGGGACAATCTAGACATGTGTGACAATACTGAACATGTCACATGACACACCTTAGACATCATGTGATCCACACTCAGTCTGCACTTTCATTCATGACTTCAACAGGTTGAAATGAGCTTTGAAGAAACATCAGTTCAGTGCTGAAATATTTAAACGCTGCAGGAAGAAGAACAACAAAGTGATGACGGATGTTTGTGCTTCAAACAGGAAAACCAGCAGAAATAAATCACAGCCTGCCAGAGGTTTGGGAATTTCCGAGGTTTAACTGAACGCAGCACAGTGTTACGATGTTCCCGAGTGTCCTCAAACGCCGCATTAGGCTCAAAGTTTACTTTCACTTCCTGAACTTCGTGGAGTGGAGCTTGTTGTTGGTGTGTGAAGAAACTGTAAGTTTGCTTTGTTTCCTCCTTTAACAGTTTGTCTTTAGGAACTTTACTGTTTGTTCAGCTCATGTTTGATTTCTTCACACAACAAACTGTGTGTGTTTGTATTTCCGGTCTCTCCATTAAAGTCAGTGTGTAATGTTTCCTGGCTAACATCAGCTGTGTGCAGCTTAGTTCAGCACAAATCTGCCGCTCCATAGTTCACGGTAACGGACTCACAGCTGGACCAACGAGGCCGAGTGTGTCCGCCACTCTGAGCTACGTTCGTGTTTGTGTACTTGTAGTTTGTACTTTGAGTTCAGTCAGAGCCCACAGAGGACGCAGCGTACGTGATGACGTCACAGCCCTTCACCTCCTTTACTGTCACTGTGATTAATATTTACACACGAGACACCTGCAGAGCTCTGACGCTAAGCTAGCCACACAGCATGCTAACGCTAAGCTAAAGCTAAGCTAACACTAAGCTAACGCTAAGCTAACACTAAGCTAACGCTAAGCTAACACTAAGAGTTCTTACAGACACGAGTTAAAAAGCTGCTTTTAGTTTGTGATCAGAGTCCAGGACTGAGAGCAGCAGCAGAGCTGATGGATGATGAATTACTGGATGGAAGAAGCTTCTCATTAGCAGTGAATCAGTGTGTGTGCAGTTCTCTGCAAACTCAGCAGGAAGAATTAGTGTGAAGCTTTAACTCTGCTGATACTCTTTGAATCCTGGATCAGCTGAAATGTTTAAACTGTTGTTCACAGGTGTTGGACTGACTGAAGCTTCCAGTCACAGTGAATCAGTGTGTGTCAGTGAATGCATCGTGTGTGCTTCAGGCTCCATCTAGTGGACTGATAGCAGAGCAGCTGATGGCAGCTTCCTCTGCCTCACACTGCTGTCTGACTGCATCCAGCTGACACTGAGATGAAGCAGGAAAGAAGCAGCTGATATTTGGACAGCACACATGATGAAAGGAGGATTTCAGCTGATGTGCACATGAATGATTTGTGTTTCCTCTGCAGGTAGAAAGTGTGTGTGAGCTGATGTGAATTGAGCAGCATGGATCAGTGTGAGGACAGAGAGGAGGGAGTCCCTCCCTCTAAAAGCACTCTGTGTGGGGAACATGAGAGCCAGACCAAAGCTCAGAGGTGAGATGACCATCTCTAACTGTCCATGACTCTTCTCCATGTCACAGCTCAGCACTCACATCACTGCTGCATCATTATTCACAGGAACCAGCCTGGACCTCCACCCAGCTCTGTGTCCTTACAGAGTGACGGGTCTAACGGTCTTCCCATTAATTTTAAAGTCCAGCCTGTGTCTGCTGCAGAGAGGTGAGCTGTTAGCAACATGAACTCTTTGATTAAACTGCTCGATGTTGTTGGATATAAACTACAAACACGTCGTTCCCTCAGTCCCATTTAAACTGTCTTTTAAAACAAGCCTTTGGTTTCTAAACAACTGAAAACCCACTTCAGCAAACAGGAAGTGATCAGAGCGTCCGTCCACTTCCTGTCAGGCCCTGCAAACATTTCATATTGAAGAAAAGTAGTTGACATCTCACATTTTTACTCCACCACATTCAACCATTTTGACATTTTACAGCATGAAACTCTTGTCACATGACTCCTGTTATGTTATAGAGTCATGTGACCACCAGGGAGGGATTTGTATGGATGAAACACATTCAAATCAATCTGATTCATCAATGGAAACATTTTTGGTGTAAATGCAGCAACACTGAAAACGCTGAAGATAAAAACACAACAGATGAAATATGAACAAATCGAGGCTTTGAATACACGTGTGTGTGTTTGAGACACAGAGATAAATGGATTGTGTGTCTGTCCTATTGCTGCATGAGGGTTTTATTGTAGATTTTGTGCGTGTACACTTTTGACCACGAAGGTGTTGAAAGGGCGTAAAACAGTTGGAGGCACCAGAGTGAACACTGGTGCTGTCAGTAGATTAAAACATGACTAATTAATGACACAATCTTCTGTCATTAATCCTCATTAATCACAATTACTTGATCAATAGCTGCAGTTACATTTTTCCAACTTTATATTTAAGCCTGTAACAGACGTTTACACCATATAATGAAGTAAATGCAGAATAAACACAAAGAATGTTAAACGCTTCAATTCAAAGAGACTTTGAATAGTTTTCAGTCTTTAACTCAGCTTCTCTGCTGTAAATACAACTTTGTAACAAACACATATACTAAAAGCTAAGTGTGCACTAATATATAATAATATATAATCTATATTACTGCTGTTAATGAAAATGTTTAATCAGACTCATCACAGGGTTACTGTGGATTAATTTGGATGAATCACCATTAAACATCATTTTTAATGTAAACGAATCAAAGTTCATTTCATGAGCAAACAGACTCGAGAGAAAAGGGCAAATTTACACACTTAACATGTTTATTGAACATGTAAACATTGATTAACCTCCTGAATGAGCCGACCCCCCCCAGGGACAGTCCTGCATGCTAATGATGGGCTCTGCTCTGTACCTGCAGGATTCTGTCAGCCACAAACTCCTCAGCTGATCCTGAGTCTGAGCCCATCTGTCAAACAATCATTTTCTTCACAGGTCTGTGGAGGTGGCACTGATCCTGCAGCAGTCTAACACTCTCTGTCACTCTTCTTCAAGTCTTTGACACGAGGAACCAAAACTATGTCATTAACAACACTAACAGGTCTGCAGTTTGTCCACTTGGCAGTTGTGTCATCAGTGCTTTGCATTGTTGTGATATTTTAAGCTGGAAGTGCTTCGGTGAAAAGAAAATTCCTTCTGTCACGATGTGCAGAATCCTTCATGTTGGTCGGCTGGTCCGTCTTGTTATTTTTTTAATACTCAAACTTTCCATCGAGAGGTCAGTGTGTGTTCATCATCTTCCATACTGAGCTGATTGGTTCAGCTGCCGTCACTAACAGATGTGCTGCACATCTGCACGTGTGCAAAGGTAACTCTACTTGGACAAACTGCCCGAAGTGCGTTGATAGAAACATTTCAGGGATTTTGAGTCGTTCTGCATCCAGATGTGTCGTGTTAAAGGTTTTTATCATGTTAATCATGATAACAGATGAACCCCTAACCCTAACCCTACATGTTAATGTTGACAGCACTGGTAAATCCTTTTTAATGTTCTTCTGTCAGATCATTGATTAGACTCGACTCCAAATACGAGACTCAGAAAACTCAAATGAAAACTCAAATCAAAGCAATGAGAAAAGGACTTCTTGTGTTAGAATGAAAACATATGGAAGTGGTCAGGTTTCAAACACTCGATGAATCTACTGCACAGTTACATTCAGGGACCTTTGGCCTCCTGAGAGCATTAGTTGATGGTTCATCACAGTTTTACCTTCCAGTGAGTGAATTTATCAGTTTGATGAAGTCTCAAAGTTTCCTCTGAGCTTCTGCAACATCATCACTTCCATCACTGATGAAAGAAAGTTCATAGAAAACAGAAAATATATCTTCAGAATCTGAGAGTTTAAAACTTGACAGACTTGATTCAGATGAAGTTATTTGAGCAGAAACTCCTGGATCTTTATCCTGTGTTGATCTAATCCTTCATGGTTCCTCCACAGAGTGGAGCAGCAGAGCTCAGAGGTTCCCAGTGGTCAGTCTGCCCAGCAGCATCAAACACAGCTGGACTCCATATTTATGGTCTGTACATGTACAACAACTACTTTATTATTAATATTAATGCATTTATTTATAGGTCCCTTTCAGAACACCAAGGACTCTGTGGACTAAATGACCAAAAGAAACAAACTTTGAAATCAGACGGTGCAAATGTGATCACAGGGAAACGTTTTAAACATCGAGGCTTTAAACAAAAACCAAAGTGAAACAGTTTGTAGTCGAGATCAGTGGGAATGAAGCTGAATAACTGTTTCTTCAATATCTTTGAGCTCTTAAAAAAGAAAAACTAGCTGAAAGTCTGGCTGCTCTTATGAAAAGTACAGAGAAATTATGGGTCGCTCAACACTTGTGCACAATATAGGAGTTTAAATAAATCTGAAGAATAACTCAAAATCCTACAATCATACTGAGAAAATCATCTACAGCTAACTATCCAAGTGGATTGTTTAAGACAGCTCCATCTGCTGGTGGCCCTCTGCAGGTGCATGAAAGGGGCGTGTTTATAGTGAAAGTAGTAGTAGAGGAAGTAAACCCCACGGGAAGGAGGGAGGACTCTCAGCAGCTTCCAGCTCATATTCAGACATTTGACTTCTCACTGAAAGCAGCAAGTTTGAGTGTCTGTACCTTAGTTCGAAGAGATAACATGGCAGTAGTAATTAGAGTTGATTGAGCAATGCTGTCCTTATAATGTAGTTTATGATTTTTATGGACAAGTCCAGTTTTTATGTAGAGCCTCTCAAGTTGGTGACAGCAGTCAAAGTTCACGTGTAAACCAGAGCAGCAAATCAGGTCCAAATGTGTTGTTCACAGTGAGTGGGATCATCATTGGCTGCTATGTTAACCTCCTGCAGCAGGATGTCTTTGGTCAGAGAATGGAGAGATCACTAAGTCATTGTTGAGTTTAGGGAGACAGTAGACAGTTGGAGGAGGTTCAGCCAGTTGACACACAGTAGATAAAATAACTGAAGGCAGGAGCAGACACCTGTATGACTTTCCACCTCTCACATAGATTATTGTCCCTGGGCAGCGCCACAGGGCTGGAAGATGTAAACAAAGCTGGAGGAGAGGATTTATTCATCTGAGAAAAGTCACAGAGTTGTGTCTTGATGCTCAATCATCCAGGTACGTAAATCCCAAAAAGCTTGATTCTGTTCATCTGGATGTTTTCAGTGGGAGAAACGTTTCATCATCATCAGGAGACTTCTTCAGTCTCAGCTGACTGCAGGTTTCAATCTCATAAACAGGACATTAGTATGACTGAAACCAGCCCACTGAAGGAACAATGGGCTGGGAGGTCAGTTCATTGATCATTGGTACGCATATTGTCAGGACCATTGATCAATGGTTGTTGATCAATGGTCATGAGTCCAGTTCACAGAGAGCTGGGGAATGGCTGCAATCACAGCATTGTAAGATGGTGACAGTTGTACCCTTAGGCCCCTCCTCCATTCAGAGATGGTCTTTCCTTTTCACATAAATGGCCTCCTTGACTCCGCCCTCAAACCAGCGTTCACATTTACTCAGGACCTTCTTGATGTGAAGTTCTTCTGCTTCGCTGGCTGCTGTGTCTGTGGGGATGGTGTTTGTTCTGTGTTGTTGCGTCCTGATGACGCCCAGTTTGTGCCCCAGTGGATGATGAGAGTCAAACCTTAAATACTGATCTGTATGCGTAAACAGAGTGAACCTTTAAGACCAGTTGTCTGTACGATCAACTCAGTCACCTGAAACATCTCCAAGTTTCTGGCTTTGATCATCAACCTGTTGGTAGTTCAGCTCTGAACACCAGTGAAATGTTTCTCCCACTGAAATCGCTGCATTCATATGAACAGAATCAACGTTTTGGGATCATGGAGTTGTGGACAAAGTCTCAGTTAATCAGATAAAGTCAAACCTATAATTGGTAAAGAGTTCGTGGGTGATATGCCCCTTGATGGTAAAGAAGTGGATGTTGTGTGGACTAAAGTTCAGAGTGGTGGGTCATTCATAAAGTATTCTGTTCCAGCTGCTGGAGGACAACATCATCACTTTTGTGAAGAACGAGCTGAAGAAGATCCAGAAGGCTCTGAATCCAAATAAGCCCCAGTGCTTGGAGTTTCAGAGGGAGGATGATGAGCAGAGGAGAAACAGCAGAGAGGCATTTGTGAAGATCACAGTGGACTTCCTGGGGAGAATGAAGCAGGAGGAGCTGGCTGACCGTCTGCAGAGACGTAAGAGGATTTATCTAAAGATTTAAGCTGCTGGATAAATGAGAGACTTGTGACACCAGTGTGTTCAGTCATTTCTCAGTGGGTCAGAAATTGTCATCAGCATTTTGTAAAATGTGATTGTTGAAGTTGTATTTTTATTATTATTCTGAACTTCCAGCTGCTGTTTGTCATCGTAAACTTAAGTCTAAGCTGAAGAAGAAGTTCCAGTGTGTGTTTGAGGGGATCGCTAAAGCAGGAAACCCAACCCTCCTGAATCAGATCTACACAGAGCTCTACATCACAGAGGGAGGGACTGCAGAGGTCAATGATGAACATAAGGTCAGACAGATTGAAACAGCATCTAGGAAACCAGACAGACCAGAAACAACAATCAGACAAGAAGACATCTTTAAAGCCTCACCTGGAAGAGACGAACCAATCAGAACAGTGCTGACAAAGGGAGTGGCTGGCATTGGGAAAACAGTCTTAACACAGAAATACAGCCTGGACTGGGCTGAAGACAAAGCCAACCAGGACATCCAGTTCATATTTCCATTCACTTTCAGAGAGCTGAATGTGCTGAAAGAGGAAAAGTTCAGCTTGGTGGGACTTGTTCATCACTTCTTTACTGAAACCAAAGAAGCAGGAATCTGCAGCTTTGAAGACTTCCAGGTTGTGTTCATCTTTGATGGTCTGGATGAGTGTCGACTTCCTCTGGACTTCCACAAAACTACAATCCTAACTGACCCTAGAAAGTCCACCTCAGTGGATGTGCTGCTGATAAACCTCATCAGGGGGAAACTGCTTCCCTCTGCTCGCCTCTGGATAACCACACGACCTGCAGCAGCCAATCAGATCCCTCCTGACTGTGTTGGCATGGTGACAGAGGTCAGAGGGTTCACTGACCCACAGAAGGAGGAGTACTTCATGAAGAGATTCAGAGATGAGGAGCAGGCCAGCAGGATCATCTCCCACATCAAAAAAGCTCGAAGCCTCCACATCATGTGCCACATCCCAGTCTTCTGCTGGATCACTGCTACAGTTCTGGAGGATGTGCTGGAAACCAGAGAGGGAGGACAGCTGCCCAACACCCTGACATAGATGTACATCCACTTCCTGGTGGTTCAGGCCAAAGTGAAGAAGGTCAAGTATAATAGAGGACGTGCAACAGATCCACACTGGAGTCCAGAGAGCAGGAAGATGATGGAGTCTCTGGGAAAACTGGCTTTTGATCAGCTGCAGAAAGGAAACCTGATCTTCTATGAATCAGACTTGACAGAGTGTGGCATCGATATCAGAGCAGCCTCAGTGTACTCAGGAGTGTTCACACAGATCTTTAAAGAGGAGAGAGGACTGTACCAGGACAAGGTGTTCTGCTTCATCCATCTGAGTGTTCAGGAGTTTCTGGCTGCTCTTCATGTCCATCTGACCTTCATCAACTCTGGACTCAATCTGCTGGAAGAACAACAAACAACCCCCAAGAAGTCTAACACAGGAGAATCTGCAGAGACACACTTCTACCAGTGTGCTGTGAACAAGGCCTTGCAGAGTCCAAATGGACACCTGGACTTGTTCCTCCGCTTCCTCCTGGGTCTTTCACTGCAGACCAATCAGACTCTCTTACCAGCCCTGATGACACAGACAGGAAGTAACTCACAGACCAATCAAGAAAGCAGTTCAGTACATCAAGTGGAAGCTCAGGGAGAATCTGTCTGCAGAGAAAAGCATCAATCTGATCCACTGTCTGAATGAACTGAATGATCGTTCTCTAGTGGAGGAGATCCAACAATACAGGACTTCAGGAAGTCTCTCCACAGGTAACTGTCTCCTGCTCAGTGCTCAGCTCTGACCTTCATCTTACTGTCATCAGAAGAAGATCTGGATGAGTTTGACTTCAAGAAATACTCTGCTTCAGAGGAGGCTCTTCTGAGGATGCTGCCAGTGGTCAAAGCCTCCAACAAAGCCCTGTAAGTAAACATGAACTCATCGCTTCATTCTTAAAATCATGGGAAATAAATCAGAGGTGCTCAGTTCAAAGAACACTACCATTTTAGAAAAATTAAAAAATAGTCACTAAAATAGTCATGATACTTTAAATATTTCTCTCCAGCAGGACATGTCAGCATTTCTGAAATATTTTTGTCTTTAACTCGAATCAAAGCACAATCCAGATCAAGCCTATAAGAACATGAGCTCTGATCCTTCAGCCCCTCTGACAGGTTTATTATCCTCAAGTTGTTCACTTGTCTCCAACAACCAGGAGTTTAACTCTGTTTTTTTTTAAAGCAAATACTTGAGCTACCAGACTGCACCTACATCTTTTTCAGAATTTCTTATTTTAAGGTCTGGTTTGTGTCTCATCTTTATTGCAATCCCCCATGTCTCTCTGTTTTTCAAACATAAATCTGTTACCTCGGTGTGGCCAGAAACACATGGTGAACCCAAAATACAGACAAAGGTGAAGGAACTGAATATTACTAGACGTGAAGGCTCTATTTACACACAGGAACTTGACACTTGGAATTTTTTAACATGAACTGTGAACTATGGTGGAAGTCAAGCACTTGAAGCTGTGAGCATGAAGTGGGCTCTATGGTAGGTTTCCGGAAATGGGTCTTGGTTGATGGTAATCTGAGTCACTGTAACAGAGGTACAGCAGCATCAGAAAGATCACTGGCGGAGGTTACAGTAAGTGAACGAGGTTATCTTCAATGTCTTATTTGGGGTTTCTGTAGCTCAGGAGGTAAAGCTGGTCTGATCTGACCTACTGATCGGAAGGTTGGTGGTTCGATCCCTGGCTCCTCCAGTCTGCATGTCAAGTATCCTTGGGCAAGATACTAACCCCAACTTGCTCTCCGATGCATCCATCAGAGTATGAATGTGTGTGAATGTACTTAGAAAGCACTAAGTTCAGATAAAGTGTTTGTGAGAATGGGTGTGATTGGGTGGATGTGGCATGTTGTATAGAGCGCTTTGAGTACTCCGGGAGAGTAGAAAAATGCTATATAAGAATCAGTCCATTTACCATTTACTTGTCAGCAGTCGGAAAGCAACTTGGGGAAGGCAGGTGGTGAGCTGTGAGTAAATCAAGAAGACCAGCATCCAGGAAAACGTGACTGAACTGCAAGGGTGAGTAGATGATCCGAGGATTAGGAGGTTAGCAGAGTTGTTGAGAGTGCTGATGTTATATTCAGCCTAGTAGATTACTGTCAGGTGTGGACAATGGACAGGCTGACCAGGCTTCACCCAAAGGCAGAAACCAGAGTGTAGTGGGAAACCACCGCCGCTCACACAGACCATGACAGCAGCATGACCCCCCCCCCCCCCCCTTAAAAGCATTCTCTTTCACTTGGCATCATTTACCTCTCCCTTCTCCAATTTCTGATGTGTCCACCTTTGCAATGATAACTGTGATCAGGGTGAACCAAAAAGGTGCCGTGGTGAACAGATACTTCAGTTTGGTGAATGCAGTTTCAGTTTTGGGGGACCAGATGCATGCTGAGACTTGAGTGGTGCAGCTACCTGACTATAGTTGAAAGTGAGCAGTCTATAAAAATTTGCCATTCCCAAAACCCATTGGAGATGCTTCTTGAATCTACAATGAGTACAAGGGGTATGCCACTTTGTGAAAGCTTTTACTTTTGCCAGATCCATCTTCACCTGCCCCCGTGCCAAAATGTAACCAAAAAAAGTTATTGATGAGGAATGGAATTCACACTTTTCTGCTTTGACATAAGGTTTATTCTCCAGCAAACGTTGGAAAAATAGCATGGACATGAGACTGATGTTCCTCACAGGTTTTGGGAAAAATGAGGATATCATCCAGATACACCAATACGAACCTGTCAAGGAAGTCCCGGAGGACATCGTTAACTAATCTTGAAACATTGCGGGAGCATTAGTTAACCCAGGCGGCATGACCAAATACTCGTAGTCCCCCAATGGCATGTTTAAAACGGTGTTCCACTTGTCTCCCTGATTGATCTGGAAAAAGTTGTAAGCGTTGCGGAGGTGGGGTTTTGTAAACCCAGTGGCACTGTGAAATGGCCTGAAAGCAGAGCTAATGAGGTAATAGGTACTTATTCTAGATGGTAATATCACTGAGGCCCCTGAAGTAAATGCATGGCCAGAGAGAGCCATCCTTTTTCCCCACAAAAAAGAAGTTCCAACTTGAGATGACAATCGTTGGATTATGCCTGCACCGAGGGATTCCTTAATGTACTTTTCCATAGCCGCACACTCAGGTCTAGACAGGTTATACAGCCAGCTAGAAGGCCGGGTGGAGCCAGAGAGTAGTTCTATGGTACAGTCATGTGGTTTGTAAGGTGGCAGTGAAAGCGCTTTACTTTTGCTAAATACTTCCTGAAGATCATGACATTTGGTGGGCACAGAGGAGAGATCTAAAACAGTCTCAGTGTTGGTTGATGGTTCCACAGGTTCCGGTGGACCGGTGGAAACAAGGCAATTTGAATGACAGAACAGACTCTAACTGATTACCCTCTGACCTGACCAGTCTAAGTGGGGGTTATGTAATTCTAGCCAAGGAAACCCGAGTATGAGTGGTTTGTGAGGTGCATGAAAAGCAAAAAAGGTAAGTGTTTTCTTGTGATTGCCAGGGGTGACAGGCTCTGTGCGCTGAATTATGTGAGGGGACACTCGGTTATTTAATGACTTAGTGGGAATGGGCGGATTAAGGGGGCATAGAGGGATGTTTAACTGTCTCGCTAACTCAGACTCCATGAGGTTCTAATTGAACAAGAGCCTGAAAGGTCTGGTTAACTAGAACAGAGAGTTGGAGTTGCAATCTGGGTTTTTATGTTTGTGTGAGTATCCTCCACCCTTATCCCTGAACTTTCCAGTGGGCAGACCCTGATGTGGAATCGAAAACAGACAGGTTCATCACGAGAAGCAAGCTGATCTTTCATGGTTTGATTTAATGACTGAAAAACATACAGCGGACGGTGGTTAGCACTGTTGCCGCACAGCAAGAAGGTCCTGAGCAAAAGTCTTTACAAACTCAACCAGGAAATCGTCATGCGAGCAGAAAGAAAGAGGATGAGCAGATAGGTAAGCAAGAGAAACCCGCCAGCGTCCCAGGTTTCCAGAGAAGGTTCAGGTTCCAGGTACCTGAAATGGGATGTAATTCAATTCAATTTTATTTATATAGCGCCAAATCACAACAGTCGCCTCAATGCGCTTTATATTGTACAGTAGATCGTACAGTAATAGATACAGAGAAAAACCCAACAATCATATGACCCCCTATGAGCAAATACTTTCGCGACAGTGGGAAGGAAAAACTCCCTTTTAACAGGAAGAAATGTTTGGTGTCAAAGTCAAAGCACAGATCCATCCAGTCTCTGTATTTCAGCTTATTTCCTTTATACACACATTTAACAGGAACAGTTTCAGACAGCTAGTGTTTACCTGACATTACCTGCGTACCTCACAGTTTGCAGGTAATGGGCATAATAATTACTGAACAGAGACATCCTGCTGTGAACTTTGTTGCTGTGGATCTAAAATGTAAAAATACATCTGAGAAGATTTCTAATCATGATTTTATGAGCCCCCAAAGTTTGATTCTGTTCATCTGGACGTAGCGCTCTCAGCGGGAGAAACATTTTGTCACTCATCAAGATGACTTCTTCAGGCTCAGCTGACTGCAGCTTTCCCCAATCTTATAAAAAGTACATCTGCATAATGACTCAAAGCTAATGGTCAAGGAACTGACCTCCCAGCCTTATTGTTCCTTCAGTGGGCTGGTTTCAGTCATTATGCAAATGTACTTTTTATAGGGTTGGAAACCAGAAGTCAGCTGAGACTGACGAAGTCACCTGGATGAGTGACGAAATGTTTCTCCCACTGAAAGCGCTACGTCCAGATGAACAGAATCAACTTTTGGGATTTACTAACCTGGATGATTGAGCATGGATCAAGACCGGTTTTTATGAGGTATACAGTTTCTTATAATTTCTAAACCAGAAGGTTGAGGAGATGGAGCTCATGATAACTGGCTACTGCCCTTCAGCGTGCTTTATGAAATCATCCAATCAAAATAAAGTTGGCCTTTAGGGAGAGCGGGGCTTTAAAGGGGAATGAGCCAAAGCAGCTTTTAGACAGAAAATGAAACGAGAGTCCAGGATGTGATACATTATTTATAACTACATTTACAGTAATCACACATATTAGAATTAATAAAGTGACCAGCAGTACTGTAGTAAGTGTAATACTGCAGTACTCACAGGCCTGTGCCAGCAGACACTGAACTACTGTCACTAAATCAACCTGCTCTTCACTGGTTTCCATTTACATACATTGGAATAATTGTGTTTAATTTGAAATATTTTTCTTCTGTTACACTTAAATTCTTGAACATTTTTTTTATTTAATTGTGCATTGTAGTGTACTCATTTGTACACATTTGATTACTTAGATTCAACATATAAAGAGATTTTATTTGATAATAAAAATTATTGTTTTGTTGTTCTTGTTATTTTTTTCAGGCTGAGCAGCTGTAACCTGTCAGAGAAAGGCTGTACAGATTTGTTGTCAGTGGTCAGCTCCCAGTCCTGTAGTCTGAGAGAGCTGGACTTGAGTACCGACAGCCTGAAGGCTTCAGCAGTAACGCTTCTGTCTGCTGCAGTGGAGAGTCCACACGCCAAACTGAATATTCTGAGGTCTGACCGATTTGTATTCTTTTTTCTTTTTTTTGTTTGTTTTGTTTTGTTTTTAACTGAGAAAATAAATCCAGCAATTTAAACAGTAGAGGTAAACTTGATCAATTTACTGTTGTTTCGTACCACATCTGCTCAGCATAAAACAACAAGGATTCTTAAAATATAAGATTAGTTATTGCACCCTGATTACACTTTAACATCAGTCTTTGTTCATGTTTTCATTTTCAGACTCAACGTCTGTGAACTTCTAGCGGAAAACTGTGAAGCTGTGTCCTCAATGCTCAGCTCTCAGTCCTCTACTCTGACAGAGCTGGACCTGAGTATCAAAAATGTGCAGGATTCAGGAGTGAAGATTCTGTCTGCTGGACTACAAAGTTTAAACTGTAAACTAAATACTCTGAGGTCAGATCAATTGACATTTTGTTTTTTTTTAAATGAACCAATTAAACATTTTATTCAAGGCTTCCGGTTCCGGCGCTCGTGGGGATGGACACCTAGTACGAGAGCTCTCGACTGAAACTTATTAAAACTGCCCCAAGTAAATTAATACACTATCTAAGTGCACCTAAAGAGGAAAAGGGGGTTTAAATGATGTCCAGAAAGAACAAAATAGCTAAGAAGTTAACGTTTGAAAACGTGGAAGATGGCAATGTGCAGCTAACAGAAGGGGCTAACGTTAGCCCCTATGGGGCTAGCCGAGGCCACTCTCCCACTCCTAGCCGCGAGGATTCTGGGACAGAAGATGAGGTTGACCCAGCAAGGTTGACACTGATACTGAAAGAACTGAGAGGCGTTGGGAAAGGGGTGAAAGAATTTCGAAAAGACACGAAAGCGCAACTGCTGGAAATAAGGGGTGAGTTGGATAAAGCCAATGCACGGCTTAATGATGTGGAAACCAGGGTTGCAGAACACAAAGATAAGCTTCAGAACACAGACGAGATTTTGTCTGAGATACTAACAATGCAATTCAATTTTATTTATGTAGCGCCAAATCACAACAAAAGTCACCTCAAGGTGCTTCATAGATACCGAGAAAAACCCAACAATCATATGACCCCCTATGAACAAGCACTTTGGCGACAGTGGGAAGGAAAAACTCCCTTTTAACAGGAAGAAACCTCCGGCAGAACCAGGCTCAGGGAGGGGCGGGGCCATTTGCTGTGATTGGTTGGAGTGAGAGAAGGAAGACAGGATAAAAGACATGCTGTGGAAGAGAGACAGAGGTTAATAACAGATATGATTTAATGCAGAGAGGTCTGTTAATACATAGTGAGTGAAAAAGGTGACTGGAAAAGAAAAACTCAATGCATCATGGGAATCCCCGGCAGCCTACGTCTATTGCAGCATAACTAAGGGAGGATTCAGGGTCACCTGGTCCAGCCCTAACTATATGCTTTAACAAAAAGGAAAGTTTGAAGCTGATCTTCAAAGGCCCCTGAAGATCACAGGGGCCTTTGAACTCAAACTGGGAGCTGCTGCCACACCCAGTCCAACATAGCCAGGCTTTCTTTGCTGCTTTGACAAAACCTCAAATCCCAGTCAGAGATGATGAGCATCATCACAGTGATGATCATTTCTCTGTAACCCAGGCTTTCTGCTCCTTGATCTGTGCACGCTCACAGAACAAGGAGACCTTTAAACATAATTTCACTAAATGGATGGACTGAGCTCAGCCTACAGATGAACTGGTGCCAGAGATCATAAAGAACATCAAACAGTCAAATTCAACACTTTTAATGGAAATATGAGATTAATCTTGAAAGTAGAGATAGTGTCTGTCTCCTGAATCTAAACTGGAAGCTGGTTCCATAGAAGAGGGGCCTGAAAACTGAAGCCTCTGCCTCCCATTCTACTTTTAAATACTCTAGGAACAACAAGTAGGCCTGCAGTGTGAGAGCGAAGTGCTCTAATAGGGTGATATGGTACTACAAGGTCATTAAGATAAGATGGGGCCTGATTATTTAAGATCTTGTATGTGAGGAGCAGGATTTTGAATTCAATTCTGGATTTAACAGGAAGCCAATGAAGGGAAGCCAATACAGGAGAAATCTGCTCTCTCTTTCTAGTCCCTGTCAGGACTCTTGCTGCAGCATTTTGGATTAACTGAAGGCTTTTCAGGGAGTTTTTTGGACATCCTGATAATAATGAATTGCAGTCGTCCAGCCTGGAAGTAATAAATGCATGAACTAGTTTTTCAGTGTCACTCTGAGACAGGATATTTCTAATTTTAGAGATGTTGCACAAATGGAAGAAAGCATGCAGGAAAAGTTTCAAACAAAACTAACATCACTGGAGGCTTACTCGAGGAGGGAGTCGCTCAGACTGTACGGGGTGCCGGAGGGAGAAGAATCGGGAGCTCCATCTATGACCCACTTTGTGGAGAAGCTACTCCGGGAGAATCTCGCCATCCCACCATCAACACCGTTACAAATTCAGAGAGCACACAGAGTGTTATCGTTACTCCCTCCGGACGGCTCCCAACCCAGATCGATCCTGGTAAAATTCCTGTGCTTCACGGTTAAAGAAGAAGTGCTGAGGCTCGCTTGGCAAAAGAAAGGTTTTATGCTGAATTCCAGCAAGATCAACCTCAACCACGATTACCCCCCTGAGATCATGGCTTTGAGGAAGGAGTATGCAGAGGCACGAAAGGTCCTAAAAGAGAAGAATGTACGGTTTAGGACCCTCTACTCAGCGCGCCTTAAGGTTTTTTTCGAAGATGGAGCGAAAACCTACAACACGGTGGAGGAGGCAACGGCTGACCTGGCGAGTCGGGGCCTGCCGGTAAAGGTGATTACACCACCGGCAACCCCCAGAGAAAAACTACAAAGATGCCTGCTGTGGCGGGGAGTTGGTGGTCGGCGTCTGCGTCAGATCCGAGGAGCTGCGGGATATAGAGAGAAGCTGCAAGTATACAGACGTGAAGAGAACAAATTTAATGTTATGTATTAGCTATGGACAACATGGTGAATTATGGTTACTGTCGAGCTAAAATGGGTGGGGCTTCTCGTGCTGTGAGTGCCGTCGCAGTGGAAGGCCCCCTAACTCAGGGGGTAATAAGGGGTTTCCCTTCAAGTTGTGAGGGTGTCAGTGGAAGTGCTCCACTGTCAGAAGCCAGCTTAGGAGCTTTTAAGATCCAGTTATGTTCAAATGTTTTCAGTTCATTCCTAACTTTTTTCACTTGTTACTCTTTTAAGAGGGGGCTGCCTGCTGTTATTGAGTTTATGCGCTGTGGTAACTTAATATATCTTCATGGGAAGTGAGTCAGTGAAAGTAATCTCTTTTAATGTTAACGGGGTTCTGAATGTGATTAAGATGAATAAGATACTGTCCAAACTAAGGAAGGAGAAGGCCCAGATTGCACTACTTCAGGAGACACACATGAACCAAGTAGATCACTTGAGATTGAAAAGAAAGGGTTTTAAATATGTATTCTCCTCTTCCGTTAAGTCCAAACACAAGAGGGGTGTGGCTACACTTATCTCTGGTACTCTTAACTATGAACATATCTAAGAACTCTGTGATGAGGAAGGCAGATTGGTTAGAATAACAGGAAGAATAGAGGGGTCTGAAATCACAATTTTAAATGTTTATGCTCCCCCCGGGAGCGATTGACTATTCTATAGGAATAGGTTTGAGTTAATGGTGGATTCTCAGGGGATAGTTGTCTGTGGGGGGGTTTTAACTTTAGACTTGACCCTAAACTAGACTCCTCCTTCCCAACCAACCAGGTAACAGCACTTACTAGAAAAGTCAATTCCTATATGGTAGAGATGGGGATAATAGATGTATGGAGGGACCGCTACGCATCTACCAGAGATTTCACTCATTACTCTGGTTCATTTAAACACTGACATATTAACAAGAGATCTATCTGACCACAGTCCTATCTCTCTATCTTTGTGGCTAGGAAAAAACGTACCACACTGTGGAAATTTAACTCGCACCTTAATGATCCTGCCATAGTTTCCAAATTAAAGGTAGACATTAAACAATTTCTAGATGTTAATGACACAGGAGAGGTATCTCCAACTAGTCTTTGGGATACGCTCAAAGCGGTAATGAGAGGTACATTAATTTCTATCGCCTCCCACTTAAAGAGAGTTAAAGGGCAAAAGTTAGCAGATCTACAGGTAAATTTAAAGTTGAAAGAATAGGAAGACATAAACACCGCAAATCCTACTGTAAAGCAGGATATCAGGAAAATACAGGGTGAAATTAATGATATTTACACCCAGGAGGCCCAAAATAACTTAATTTCTTTGAGGCAAAAATACTATGAGACAGGAGGGAAATCTGCAAAATATCTGGCACATAAATAACGCAAACAACTAGAGGAAAGTACGATATACCAAATCAAGGACCCCAAGACTAATATTCTGGAATCAAAATTAGAAGACATTCAGGAATGTTTTGAGACCTTCTTTAGGGAGCTGTACTCACAGCCCAATGCTACGGAGGAGAATTGTATTGATGCCTTTCTAAGCTTTCTAGAATTACCTTCACTCCCTGTCTCTCAAAAATGAGTTTCTAACACATCCCATTTTAGTGGAAGAAATTAATGCAGCTCTTTCCAGATTAAAACCAAGTAAGGCAGTTGGGCCGGACGGGTTCAGTTCTCAGTGGTATCGCACCCTGAGGGCAGATCTAGTCCCCACATTGCTGAAGTCATTTAACTACATCCTACAGGAGGGAGAAATCCCACCCTCCTGGAGGGAGGCAACTATTTCAATTATCCCAAAAGAGGGGAAAGATAAACGAGAATGTGGAAACTATCGACCAATCAGTGTCCTTAACTTGGATGACCAACTATTTACTTCTATTCTTGCTTGTAGACTGGAGAAGTTGCTACCTGACCCCATCAATTTAGATCAGACTGGTTTCATTCACTATAGACAAACAACTGACAACATTAGGAGAATATTACACATCTCTACTCAAATACCAAAGAACAAAACTCAATCAATGATAGGAAGCTTGGACGCTGAGAAAGCCTTCGACTCCGTCAGATGGGTATTTCTGTATAAGGTTCTGGGGAAGTTTGGCTTTCACGACAAGTTTATTAGAGTAATCCAAGGTCTGTATGCTCGACCCTCAGCCCGTATTAAGGTGAATGGTGATCTCTCCAAGCCCTTTGCTCTGGAACATGGCTGTAGGCAGGGTTATGCAATCTCGCCACTTCTCTTTGATTTATTCATAGAGACATTAGGCCAAGCGATTAGACAAAATCATAACATTAGGGGTATTGCATTGTCAGGAGTTGAACATAAAGTGGTAATGTTTGCTGATGATGTACTGATCTGCCTGGAGGAGCCAGAGAGGTCTTTTAGTGAGTTGATGTCTACTTTAAGTGATTTGGGGAAGTTATCTGGTTATAAGGTCAATATTTCAAAAACACAGGTGATGACTTTAAATTATACAGCTTCTGCAGCTTTACGTAGGAAATTTAAAGTAAATTGGGATAATGAGAAAATTAAGTACCTGGGAATATATTTGACTGCGGACCTCTCGGGGCTCTTTCAGGCAAACTACGAGCCAATATCTGCAAGTATAAAAGCTGATCTGCACAGATGGAATCTGGTCCCCTTTATGAGTCTCAGGTCCCGGGTAACTTTAAAGCATGGATATCCTATGGCCTTACAACATTCCTCTCTCTTACTCATAGAAATATTGTGCTCAGATTTGAGACCTTACAGGACAATCACAACCTGACAAAATAAAATACAACTTTCATAGATACTTACAGCTGAGATCATATATTGATCATGAATGCCAACTTCAATGATGCTGAGTCGCATTTTTTCCTCATCCTGAAAAATGCCACAACCATGACCCCTACTAAATCTATTTCTAAACTATACAAAGCCCTCTAGTGCCAGCAAGGATAACACTTTATACACTAAGGATAAATGGGAAAGGGAATCAGGGATTGCTATTTCTGTGGGGGAGTGGGAAAATGTTTTGTACTGCCAGTGGTCCACGTCCAGTTCTATGAGCTGGAAGGAACATGGCTGGAAGAATATTATTAGGTACTTCAAGACTCCATATCAGGAGAGGTACAAAGGGGCTTATATGCAATGCCGGAGACAATGTGGCTCGACTGTTGCTAACCATTTTCATGTCTTTTGGGACTGTCCCAAGTTAAAAAACGTTCAGGTCTCCTTAAGTGCAGTCTTTAACGTTCAAATACCTTTAGATTTTAAGGTTTTATACATGGGTTTGGTCCCCTTTCTGGAACGTAGGAGTGAGATTAAGTTGGTGCAATTACTCTTGGTGGCAAGTAAAAAAACAATTACTAGAAGATGGTTCAGCCCAGCCCAGCCTACCCTGGATGACTGGTTTGGGATCATTTTAGAGATATTTAGGATGGAAAAACTTACATATCTGTTAAGAAATCAAAAAGCCAAATTCTACCAAAGTTGGAACAATTGGATCCAATTCATCACCCCCACGAGGGCTGACTTCACTTGATCTCACTATTACTTGGTTGTTTTTTGTTTGTTTGTTTTTTTACATTTACTTCTATTACTATTGCTTGTTTATTTACTTATTTGTTCACAATGATTGCAGCATGGGCACCCCTCCCAGTTTGTGTTTATAGTTCCATGTAATGTGTTCTATATATCTCCTTCGGGGGAGCATGCGAGCAACTCTCCTAGTAATAGCTAGTGTAGGTTAATATGCAATATCTCCTGGACTTAATCTAAAACCTGGAAGGACTTTGTTCCCATGTTATTCATATACTGCTATGCAGATGGTTTTTTCTTGTCCAATCCAAATAAAGATATAATAAAAAAAAAACCCATTCTTTTCAAGTTCATCCATATGATGTTGTATCTTAGTATGTTAAGTTTTCATCAAAAATAAAAAGATGGCATGTAATATAATAACAAACTTTACATAAGTATTATAGATTATCTTTTGTTTTTCAGACTGAGTGGCTGTAACCTGTCAGAGAGAAGCTGTGAAGCTCTGTGCTCAGTCCTCAGCTCCCAGTCCTCCAGTCTGAGAGAGCTGGACCTGAGTAACTCTGACCTGCAGGATTCAGGAGTGAAGCTTCTGTCTGCTGGACTAAAGAGTTCACAGTGTGCAGTGGAAACTCTCAGGTCAGGATTCAAACGTTAACAAATATGATCATTTAAAATGTGAATTATATTATTGATTGAATTATCTATAGAGCTTTTAGCTAAACTTATATTTATATTTGAGTGGATTATTAGACTGAATTACTGTGTAAAATTTGTCACAGTCATACGATTTTTTTTATTTATTTATTCTTTTAATTCATGTACTGGCCATTTTACATAAATTTGGCTAATCTTCTACAATATATACATTTGATTTCGTTAGGAACAAAATGTACAAATTACATATTTTGCTGGATATTGGGTATTAATGAAATTATTATGTCTTTAATGACACCACATTTCCATATGTAGGAGGTTACTGGTGGTATTGTTTCAGTGTTCGAGTTTTCCTTGCAAAGAAACATCTGGAATTTAACAATACATATTTTAAAGCTGTTTTCTCCAAAGGGATTTGTATTAGTGATGGTAAATTCTTTTTACTGAATCGAGTATAAATGAGTCACTCACCAAAATGAATCTGGTTTTTTAAATCATTTGAGTCTCTGAGTCAGTTGCCCAGAGAGTGCCAAAAATGTACTTTTTCTCTCAAACTTAATTTGTTTTTATTTTCATGTAAATCCTACTGCTATGATGAGTGATTGAAAAATAAAAACAACTATTTTATAGAGCAAAAAAGAATAAGATTTCTAAATTGGACATTTATTTTTGTTTATGTTATTAGTATTTCCTCAAATGTGTTAAATATATATTTTCTCATCTAAATAGTTTAGTCAAATAGTGACTTTCAGATTATTTTACTTACATTACTGCAGCAGCAGATTGCGAGTCAGACACTATTTTTTTTAATAGTGGTGGAACTGAGTTCATATATTTTCCTTTAGTCTGCTCATCATCTTTGCACAAAAACAAAGTGTAGACTGAATGTTATATTGCATCAGTCAGACTATCAGGCTTCATCTCAGATGAAGGAGTGACTCTTCCATGGTAACAAACTGTGAGTTTCAGCAGCTGAGAGGCAGGAGGGAAGGGTGAGTGAGTGGTCTTGATGCATTCTCAGTCTAGACTAGACTAGAAAGAGGGGCGCTGCTCTTGTGGCGACCAGCAGGTTGTCTCTCTCTGTCAGTGTCAGTGTTTTAACTTATTTTATTTCATTCTTTTATTCCTTTATATATATATTTTTTTTTGCCTGAGGAAATCCTATAGCATCGGCTTGTGCTTTGTGGAACTTCTTTTAACGAAGATGGGTTTTTTATTTCGCATGGTTTTATTGGCAATCCTGACGGTTGTTTGGAGTCATTCCTTTACCATCAATAATCCTGGCCAATGTGCAGTCTCTGAGGAGTCAATTGGATGAACTGCATTTGAATGTCGCACACTTGCATGACTACAGGGATACATGTCTAATGGCATTCACAGAGACTTGGCTCAAGGATTCTGACCCTGATTGTTCTCTGGAACTAAATGGCTTCGGGTTTCCCATACGTTTGGATCGAGACCCCAGAGCTACCCAGAAATCTAAAGGAGGAGGGGTGTGTTTGTATATAAATCAGAAATGGTGTAAAAATGTGACCGTTCGTAGACAAGTGTCTGCCTGACATTGAGCTCCTCTCTGTGTCTTGGAGGCCGTTTTATCTGCCGAGGGAATTCCCACAGATCAACGTCACCGTCGTTTACATTCACCCTAAAGCGAATCCTAAGAATGCGACTGACACCATCTCCAACGTCATCCACTCACTACAATCTCTCTCTCCTGAAGCCCCTAATATTGTTCTTGGGGACTTTAATCGCTGCGACTTGAAGAAAACACTGAGCAGTTTTTATCAGTATGTGAACTGTCCCACACGCTTCAATAAGACTCTGGATCTATGTTACGGTTCCATAAAAGGTGCGTATACCTCTGTGGCTGGCCCCGCCCTCGGATCCTCGGATCACAACACGGTGCATCTTCTGCCAGTTTACAAGACTGTACTGAGAAGAGAGAAAGTGAGGAAACACCGCATAAAGGTTTGGAGTGACGACGCCTCTTTAGCCCTGCAGGGCTGCTTTGACTGTACAGACTGGTCGGTGTTTACAGAATCATGTAGAGACATTAATGAACTCACTGACGTTGTCTGCAGCTATATCTCCTTTTGCAGAGACATGATTATCCCCTCAAAGGTTGTGCATTTTTTTCCTAATAACAAACCATGGTCTTCAAAAGGTCTTATGAGGCTGATTCATGAAAGGAAAAAAGCTTTTATTGAAGGGAATATCTTGAAAGTTAGAGAAATTAGGAAGGAGATCAGATCAGAAATTAAAAAAGCCAAAGTAAAATACAAGGATAAGGTAGAGGCGGAGATGGGTAGCAATAACTCAAGGGTGGCCTGGGCAGGCATGAAACACATGACTGGTCACTGTTACAGTGACTGTAATAAGATAAGTCTCCCTGGTTGTAGTTCAGACTCTCAGTTAGCAAGTAGAGAAGCTTATAGACCCTCTACAATTTGCATACAGGCCTCGTAGACGTGTTGATGATGCAGTGGTCACTCTGTTGAACTTCCTTTATCGCCATCTTGATGGCGCCAAAGCTCATGCTCGGCTCTTATTTATTGATTTTTCTTCAGCTTTTAATACTATCCAGCCACATCTTTTAGTTGATAAACTTCTTAACCAGTTTACACTTGATCTTAATCTCGTTGGTTGGGTTTTAGACTTTTTAACTGACAGATCTCAGTGTGTGAGAGTGAACGGTTGTTTTTCCAAACAGCTGAACTCTTCTACTGGCTCACCGCAAGGTTGTTGTCTCTCTCCTCTACTGTATATTTTGTACACTAATGACTGTCGCAGTACACAGGCCAACAGGCATTTCATTAAATACGCAGATGACACAGTCATTGTAAGCCTCCTTCATGGTGAAGAGGATTCCCATGGGCCTGTTGTGGATGAGTTTGTTTCGTGGTGTGATCAGTCCTTCTTAATGATCAGCACTTTGAAAACCAAGGACATGGTTATTGACTTCAGGAAGTTATCCCTCCATCCTGCGCTAACAGTGGTAAATGTGCAGCCATTGAACTGGTGGACAGTTATAAGTATTTGGGGGTTGTTCTTGATAAGACTCTGTGCTTTGAGTCACATGTTGCTGCTACAGTGAAAAAGCTTCAACAAAGACTTTTTAAGGAGATTAAGAGGTTTTAATGTTTCATCTGAAATGATGACTCTTTTTTATAAAAGTTTTATTGAATCTGTTTTAACCTTCTGTATCATTGCTTGGTACGGTAATATGTCCATGAATAATAAGACCAGACTTAACAACCTGGTTAAAGTGGCTGGCAAGATTTCAGGGAGGTCTCAGGTCCAGCTTGTGGACTTTTATAACAGGCAGGTGCTGAGGAAGGCAACCTCTGTCCTGTTGTGTTCAGATCATCCTCTCTTTAATGATTTTCAACTGCTTCCATCAGGTCGTCGTTATAAAGTGCCTGCAGTGAAGACAAAGAGACATAGATTGTCTTTTGTTCCAACTGCTATTATCATAGTTAATAACACTGAACGATAAGTGTTGTTGCCATTGCACATTGTACTTTTTTGATGAAAAATCTAGGTTGTTTTCTCAGGCTTATATTATATTTTTGGAGTGTGTATGGGATGTGTTGGTTGCCTGTTTGTTTGTTTGTACGGACATACTGCAAATCAATTTCCCATTAGGGACAATAAAGTTACCAATAACCAATAATCATCCAGGTAAGTAAATCTCCAAAAGTTGATTCTGTTCATCTGGACGTAGCATTTTGTGGGAGAAACGTTTCATCATCATCCAAGTGACTTCTTCAATCTCGGCTGACTGCAGGTTTCAATCTTATAAACAGTACATTTGCATAATGACTGAAACCAGCCCACTGAAGGAACAATGGGCTGGGAGGTCAGTTCCTTAATCATAATTGTGCAAATTCTCATGACCATTGATCAACAACCACTGATCAAAGCCCACTGATCAATGGCCATGAGAACCATTCACAGAGAGTTGGGGAATGGCTGCAATCACAGCATTTTTAATCATTATTTTAAAGGCTGTAGATTGGAGCCATTGCTCTAACAGTGTATAAATGTAACAGGGCTTGGTGCTGATGCTAACAGTGCTAGCTGCTTCAGGCTTTATTTGCACATTATAAGCACATTTAGCTTATTATAAACAGTATATAAAACAGCTAGTACTGCTGGGACTTTATATTTTCACAAGCTAACATGAGCCAATCAGTGAGATGTCTAGACATGACAGTTGTATGTTGCTGTGAGAAGAGTCGGGCTACATGCAGTGATGCTAGTGTTAGCCATGTTAGCATTTAGCTTCTGTGTTTTTATAGTTTACACTTCTTGTTTATTGCTAGCTGCTCTGTTTAGTTGCTTTAGGGTTTCTTAGTTTACTTTTCCTGCTTTATTTTGGTAGTTATCGTGCTTGGTGTCATAAGTTCAGTTTGACTTCCTCCCCTGACATTGTCTACATTAGTTTCAGCTGTCGAAGGATTTATTGAGTGTTTTCTATTTCTTCCATTTGAACAATAGTGGTGCACTCTATGCTTGTAGCTGCTGTGTGCTAAGTTCTTCTGTCAAACAAGTTGGTGCCTGTGTTTGGCTTTGCCGCCGCTGCAGCTCGCTGGAGGCAACAATGTAGTTTTTCACTGTCGTCAATCATTTTTTGTAATGTCATTTTTGCTCTTTTGAGTTCTGACTTAATTTCTGCTGCTTTAAATTATGATAGGGAGATACTGTTAACCCTTTAAGGCCAGTCAGAGCGGGAATGCTCAGTTTTGCGTAACTATTTTTAAATGCCTGTAGATCTCCAACCACACAAGCTAGTGCAATAATTTTAATTTTCGCATGTGAAACCGGAGTTGTACTTACATCTTATGTATCCAGCTTATCCTAGGTCACCGTTTCCTTCCACACATAGCTTTGCAAAAGTTGCATGAAAAGCACTTGCAGCAACAAAAAAGTAATATTCCAGAAACACGCTTTGCCGATCCGATCAGCTGTTCATAGCACTTCCTACGTTGGAATAGATGTCAGCCCGAACTATCGTATGTCCGCCATTACCTGCCCGAAACCTGAAGTGACGTCGTTTTTGCGGAAATTCTAGTTGTTTGTTTTTTTACTTTCAAGGCCTTATAAGCCTACACTGGTGTTTTTAAAAGTCATGTTTGAGTTTACCCTTTCAGTATAGTTTCTGGGAGGCTTAGAACTCAAATTACACAGTTGGAAATAGTTTATTTTGATGCACTGCAGTTTTTCTTGCAAATTCACATGGTAGTATTTATTTTAGTTTTTCATGCAGTATATACAATTTGGTGTATCTCAAAAATACAACTATGGATACACTCAAATTATATTTCCTGGGGTTGGAAACTATTTTGTGCAACTTTTTTAGTTCTTCCGTTTTGAGGGGTAAACCTCTTAAATTTCTCTAACTACAAATATATGTAAAAATACAAAACAAAACAATTTTCAATTTTTTCTAGTTTATTGCACTTTTTTGCTGTATATGTAGTTACTATGGACTGAATGCATACATATTATTAAAATTTGGGCTATAACAGTTGTATTGATGCATAGCAAGTTGAACTGCTCCCCAAAATGGCACTACAGCAGTGGTTCCCAAACTTTTTTTGCTGGGCCCCCCTTTGTTTTACACGAAAAACGTTTGCCTCCCCCCCGGCGCGTGAACAGCACGCACACGCACTAACACATCCTCCAACCACACACGCCCATATTTTGCTCCATTGCGGTTTATTTCACACCTCTAACATTTAGTAAACAATTAAGCAAATACAAGTAACCTGCAATAAATTACAGGTAGTAAGAAAATAAACTACTAAATCTTTTATGCTACGTCCGCACGTACACGGGTATTTTTGAAAACGCAGCTGTTTCATCCAAACAGTGTTTCAAATCAGCAAAAACTGAGATTTTTTTAAAACTCCTTTTTTGCGGACGAGGAATACAGAGTTCATCTGGCAACGTCAAAGGTTGCGCCTTTTTTCACGTCATGTTATTGTTTATGTGAGATGAATTGCAGAATGGCAGACAGAGACAAAATACTGTTACTCTGAGTATCTGCAGGTTTCACACGCAGTTACTGTGCCTCCATTTACAAAGGCGTCACGGGTAGTTGTTTTTTCTTCTTCTGTAATACTAATCAACATTGCTATAAATACATTTTCAAAAAATGCCTCTCTGTGCAAAATAGGTTCAAAAACATAAACAGCTGTGGGATCCTGTTTGTCCGTGATTTGAACCGGGGGAACAAATCGTGGCAGGATCAGCCTGATGTTATTTGTATCTCACTGTAACTTTACTGTATAAAGAGCTAACGTCTCCAAAATGTCAGGAGTAGTTAGTCACTACAACAAGTGTTTGTGAACTAAAAATAAATGATGTGGGATCCTGTTTGTCCGTGATTTAAACAGCCCAGCGCTGCTCCCGACGCAGGGACCTACCTCGGCACCTGTGCAGGTGGAGCCAAAGGGCAGATTTGCTTCACCATATTTTCTAGTCTTTGGCTTAGAATGAAGTTGGTTTGGAAACATATTCAGCGATGATTCATCTCCTGCTTTGCGTTTCTGTGGGCGCCGTGCTAGCAGTGTCCAAGCGTTTTGTTTTTTTCCTTTTCATACCGTGCCCCCCTTGCCATGGCTCTGCGCCCCCCCTAAGGGGCGGGCACCACACTTTGGGAAGGTCTGCACTACAGCATGTAAAAATCTAAAGATAAGCTCTGGCAGACTTGGTTCTATGGTAGGTCTTAAAGGGTTTAACATCAAAGATTCAGTGGAGAGCTACTGTAACAGCTGAACAGAAAAACTCTTCCTCCCCTGGTGTGCTACTCTTCACAACCCGCAGGACTTTCACCCTCAAGAGATGGAAAAGGGGAACGAGGGCCGACGTCCAGGTGAAACTGAGAAGCTACCAGAGGCTAGCTTCTTGGCTGTGGGGAGAATCCTGTTGCCTGCGTCCACTTCCTCTCCTGACATTTAGTTAATATGTTACGCCGGTGACTGGGACCTGGGCTCTGTGGCTCAAAAGCAGTTTTTCTCACGGTGTGTCCGTCAAACGTTCACTGTTTTTATTGATAACAGCTATGTCTGCTCATCGATCATTGCTTCCCCCAGCTCTGGAGTCGCTGCCCTGCCCAGCAGGTCCACAGGTCTGCATTGTCTTTATTTCAAGTGCCGCTGCAGTCAGCTGTTGATTTTGCAGATCGACCGTCATCAACTCGGTTGGCCCCGCTTAACGTTCGCTCCATAACAAACAAATAATTTATTCTAAGCGACCTCTTTATTAAAGAGTCTCTAGATTTTATGTGTCTGACTGAGACGTGGCAGCAAAATAAGAATTATGTCCAATGTTCCCTCTAATGTTTCATGTGTCTGAGCGAACACACAAACTCCCTGAGCGGTCCCTTGGATCACTGGATCACGTTGTCATTAACGTGGCTTCACTCCACATCAACCAAAACACCGGTGTCTGCACATGAGGACGCTGTCATAGCCCGTCAGCGACATTGATTAGCTGCGTATATACGAATGTGAATCATTGGCTGGACTATGGGATAAGGCGGCATCGTTCTAAATACTGGAGCAGCCAGTCACTGACTAACACTGCAAAGCAGAATTGTTAACGTATTTATTTTAATTTCAATTCAGGTTAGATATCTTTTTGTGCGCAATGTAGATATTCTGTGTGCAGAGAGCGTGTCAGCGGATTGCGCCCGTGCGCAGCTTAGAGGGAACATTGATTATGTCCACTTGAATGAAATCTGCCCGGCTGGCTGCTCCGTCATCTGAACTCCGCGTCTTTTAGGACGTGGTGGAGGACTCGCTGTTGTTTACCAGGACAGGTTCACATGCAGTCTGATGACCTCGGACTCCTTTTCTGCATTTGAGTCACAGATGATGGTCAGTTCTTTAAAAACTATTTATTGTATTTTATTCTACCTGATGGGGTCTTTCTAACTGAATTTAACGACCTTCTGACATCCATCATTTCATTGGAGAAGGTTGGGAGATTTGAGCCTTCATATTGATGAAGCATCCTGTAACACTGCTGCTGAGCTCATCACTGTCACTGAGTCTTTTAACTTTAGGCAGCATGTTTCTGGCCCCACACATACAAAGGGTCACACACTGGATCTTGTTTTCTCCCTGGGTTTAAATATACATGATGTATGTGTGGAGGATGTCCATGTGAGTGACCACAGCTGCATATTTTTTAACTTGTTATTTTACTTGGATCCTTCATGGACTTTTTTATTAGTGGTTTCAATAGTATTTTTTCATATTAATGTAATTTTTTCATCTAATACAATCTATTTGTGTATGATTATCAGTTCAAAGAGGGGGAGAGGAAAGATGGGAAAGAACAAGGTCAGGAAGAATCAGGTAAGGAAGCAGACAGGGAGCAGTGACAGTTACAGCAGAAACTGTTAAACTGCTTGAGAGAGTTGATCACCAAACACTGATAGATTTGCCAACCTCAAGCTGAGGTGACGTTAAAATAAAAGAAACAATCTGCAGAGCCATGTTAGTCGTGTCTGCAGCGAAGAGCTTTTTATACATTGTACCATAGGCACAGTTGCCTCCATTTTTATAATTGTTTAAATTAATATTTTGTACATTTGTACATTTCAAGGACTATTTTTGGAGTGTATGTTTATGTATCTGTATTATATTATACGAACACTTTAAAAGTGAATGTCTGTCCAAAAAATCACTCAGTTTACTTTTTACTCACTATGAGCATCATTCATTATTCTCCCCAGTAATTAAGGTCAGGATATGTATGTTTTTATTCCAATCCATTCTTCTTTTGCAGCGTTTAAATAACCTTGATCAGATTTGATGGTTTTGTTACAAACTTTTCAAAAACTGTTTGATTAGAGTTTTATTTTTTTAGAATTGAATATTGATTTATTGATTAGCATTCAAATATCTCAGTGAAAACAGAATAAAGATCTACCACAAAGCAAGAAACCGAGACAAGGGTAATCAAAAGGTACTGGCTGAAGCATGTTTATTAAATTGTGTTAAAATGTACAAAACAGTGATGTCATGTTTTGAGACTTGATGAATTTAAGAATCTTATGATTTAATACAGAAATTTGCAGACTTGCACAGAGAGGGTAAAATTAGGATGACTGATAACAGAGACGAAGACAACAGACGACGAGGACAGGAAGGAACAGGGGTTTAAATGCACCAAGGAGACAGTCAGAGAGAACTCGGGACAACTGGAGGCATGTAGGGATGCAGGGACTGACAGAGACGGGGAAGACGTCTCATCGTGACGAGTAAAGTTTATCTTGCCTGGCTGGGCAGCTCTCTGGGTGCTCAGCACCCCAAAGCTCTGATCCTAGAATCACCCCTGGTTGAGATGCATTTTCTCTAAACACCGGGTCTCTGTGGCTTTTAAACACCTCAACACGCTGCACCAAAAACTGGTCCACCCCAAGGATCGGGTCCCCGACACAAACAGAGTAACATAGTGTACGCTGTTAAGTGCAGGAGGATTGTCAGGATTTATGCATCGGGGAAACCAAACAACCTCTGGCTAAGAGGATGGCACAACACAGAAGAGCCACCTCGTCAGGCCAGGACTCTGCAGTCTGTTTACACCTACAGGCCAGTGGACACTCTTTCAATGATGAGGATGTAACATCCTGGACAGGGAGGAACGCTGGTTTGAGGGCGGAGTCAAGGAGGCCATTTACGTGAAAAGGGAAAGACCATCTCTGAATGGAGGAGGGGCCTAAGGGTACATCTGTCACATCTTACATGCTGTGATTGCAGCCATTCCCCAGCTCTCTGTGAATGTGACTCATGGACATGGATCAGTGGTTGTTGATCAATGGTCATGAGAATTTGCATAATTAAGATTAAGGAACTGACCTCAGCCCCAGTGGGCTGGTTTCAGTCATTATGCAAATGTCCTGTTTATAAGATTGAAACCTGCAGTCAGCTGAGACTGAAGACATCACTTGATGATGACGAAATGTTTCTCCCACAAAACGCTGCGTCCAGATGAACACAACCAACTTTTGGAGACTCGTCTCTTGTACTGACTCACAGTTTTGTGTCTGTTGCAGCTGTTTCATCGGGCATGTTTGTTGTGACCCAGAGTCCAGATGTTTCTGTCATGGAGGGAGAGACAGTAAGCATCACCTGCTGCTGGACAAGAACGTTTGAAAGATTCAGAGTGGCCTGGCTGAAAAATCAAACAATAATTAAGAGAGAGACCAACGCAAATCAATCTCCAAGTCTCTGAAAAAGGAGGCAAAGACTCATCTTTGAACATTTCAAACATCAGAGGATTCAGGAACACACATCTGTAAAGTGACTGTGGAGATTCCATCTTTAACTGTGTCTAAAGGAAATGGGACCATCATCACAGTCAGAGAGAAGACGGTGAATAACAACAACAACAACCACACAGACTCCAGTGAGTGAACACGTTCAGTTTGGTGACCAACACGCCTCCAAAATATGTGAACATGTCGTCTTTTACAGATTAAACGCTGTCACATGAAAGTCTCGTCTGTCACATGTCTGTGCTGTTACCGTACACGTGGCAGCCTTTGGTCGTCTGAAGGGACGATTAATAAACATTGAATCCTCCAAACCAGAGCGATGAAACTACCTGAACGTCTGTCAGCTGAAAACCTTCAAACTTACAGACGTTTGTGACGACTGGCTTAGAAAAAACTTTACAAACTTGTTCAGCGTTTTTGGTTTTGTTTTAAAATTATCTGATGATTCCAAAAACACTGCTGATTAAAAATGAATGATTGACTTTTGACTGATTGTCTCATTTAATGAATTAATTAATACTTATCATAGTAAACTCCTCTGGGTTACCATAGTAACACGACCAGTAAAGATGCTTTGGCATGCAGACTGGAGCAGCAGGGATCAAACCACCGACCTTTCTATTGTCAGGTGACCTGCTCCACCTCCTGAGCCCCACTTCTCATGACAAATGACTTCCTTTTCCTTTTCTTTTATTCTCACTGACACTTGAGGATTGATCATGTTTGATTAGAGCTGCTGCTTATTCTGCAGCCACAGGATGTGCCGAGGCTCAGGGAGGGGCAGCCATGTGACCAGTTCGTCTGAGAGAAAGAAGACATCAAAGACGTGCTGTGGAAGAGCCAGATATGAATAATAACTCATGATTAAACACGTAGAGGTGTATTAACACACAGTGAGTGAAGAAGAAACACCCAGTGCATCATGGGAGTCCCCCAGCAGCCTACACCTATTGGGTGGTTGTTACATGTACAAGATTCAAACTTGTGATTTGAACTAAATAATTTCATGTTTCTGTGGTGAACATAATTAAATCATGTAGCATCTGCATGAAATTCAGACACTTAATTCTTGTTCTTGTTGAGATGACAGGATACAATCTAGTCAGAGTGGTTAGTTACCTGGACTCACGAAGTTCACAAGATCACATTAGATGTCAAACTGCAGGAAAATCGCTGGAGTTTTCAGCAGCAGACAACTACGCCCACAACAACAGATTTCTTTGAGTGTAACTAAGGGAGGATTCAGGGTCACCTGGTCCAGCCCTAACTATATGCTTTAGCAAAAAGGAAAGTTTGAAGCCTAATCTTGAAAGTAGAGATAGTGTCTGTCTCCTGAATCCAAACTGGAAGCTGGTTCCACAGAAGAGGGGCCTGAAAACTGAAGGCTCTGCCTCCCGTTCTACTTTAACCCTTAGATGCACACGTGGGGTCAAAAATGACCCCAGGGGTTGTTTTTCTCCAAAATCTTTAAAATGCAAAGTTGTAATATATTCATATTCCAGGTATTCCTCATAAAATATGTTTGTAACATGAGGCCATTTGCATTTTTATTTATTTTTTCATTAATTAAAAAAATGCAGTTTTTGTATCACTACCCCACTCTTCCACAAGTGGGGTTAAAAATGACTCCAAGCAGTTCCTATGGAATCTTCTATGAAACTTTCATTCTTAACAACTCTGACTGTTCCACTTACACTTCGGATGGATGAAGAATTAATTTTTGCACAGTAACGTACATGATTTATAGTCAGGGCTGCACATAAGTGGTCCACAGGTGTGCATTCGCTGTCAAAATATGAGCATTCCCGGAAATTCAGAGAATACACGCTTCTTTTGCGGTGGAGGAACACCTGTCACGGTCCTGGGTCTCCTGACCCAGCATTTTTAGTTATTTGTGATGTTTGTATTTTTGTACTTGTGTGAGTTATTCTATGGTTTCTAGTTTCGATCCCTTGCCCTTCATGTTGCTCTGTGTCCCCTCTGTTCTGTGTAAGTCTGTGTCTGCATGTTTGAGTTCCCCTCTGTGTCTCTCGGTTCTTAGAGTCCTCTGCCTTATGGTTTATGTCTCTGTGTTTCTTAGTTGCTGTCTCCACTGTGTCAAGTTCGCGTCTCTGTGTGATCCTTCCTGTTTTACTTTGAAGGTCCGTGTCTTATGTGAATGTGTCCTGCTTTGCTTGTCTCGTCAGTCCTGATTTCTCCCAGCTGTGCTCTCCTTCTGTGTCTCATTCTCCTCATTACTCCCCAGTGTATTTAAACTAGAGATGGCACGATACCACTTTTTTATGTCCGATACCGATACCGATATCATAAATTTGGATATCTGCCGATACCGATATGAATCCGATATAGTGTTTTTTAATCAACAAAACTGTTTTTTAAAATATCTTGCTGCATTTTGCAAGTCTGCAAGTTCATACTCAAGTTTAAAACAACAACTACACTAAAGCTATTCTGTTATACCTGTATACAAAAAAAATATTTCATAGTTCAGCAATACTGATCAATCTAATAAACTTAAACCTACACCATCCTCCCTATTCTGGTATTTTAAAGAGTACTTAGCGTAAATATTAAGCAACCTAACTAATAGGGTTCCAACTCCCAGCAACAACAAAAATAAATAAATAAAAAATAGGGAACCACCCCTCACGCGCCACCTCATGATGCTTAATCGACGTAATCAACCTTAATTTGATGCAGTGTGAAAAAAAATGCACAGAAATCAATTATTTTTCAAGAAATATTAAATAGATTCAACGTGCTGCTGTTGTTCAGCCGCTGGTTTCCTCTTTCTGGTGCAAAGTGGGCCAAAAACAAACCAGAGAGACGGAGTCGCGACAGAAAAGCCGATCAGCTGATCATTAAGCAGTTTCACGACTGAAGTAGCAGCCGGAGAGCGAGAGGCAGTCGCTTGTTAAGCTTAACGTGGGAATGCTTTACAAACATTCAGAGATGGACTTACACACTTGCTTTACTTCTCTCGGGGATAACTTTGTCGGAGATGAAATGCCGGGTTTGCTAGCGAAGCTCCACATGCTATCCAGACCACCGACAGGTCCCGCATGCCACAGCTGCTCTATCACGTGATGCATACTGCTCCGACGTGCTAACGTTCTGAGGTGAGTTACGGCGTGTTGCAAGTTTTGTGAGGTGCTTTCGTGATATTTAATGGATCGGATTACATTTTTTATTTTTCTCCGATATCCGATCCAGTAATTTAGGTCAGTATCGGACCGATACCGATACGTAATATCGGATCGGTCCATCTCTAATTTAAACCCTGTGTTTCTCTGAGTCAGTGTCGCGTCGTCCCTCTTGCTGTGTGTGAGTCTCCCCGTGTCTTCTGGTATGTGTTATAATTAGCATTTCCCAGTTTAGTTTTGTATTGCTTGTGTTCTGTTTTCCAGCAATAAAGCTGTGCTTTTGAGCTCAAGTTCTGTCCCCGTGAGTTTGCATTTGGGTCCAATCCCTGCCTGCCACACAGCGTTTCATGGCAACACCTAAGTAATTGCTTACAGAGCTTGCTTCTTGGACATCTTTAAGAGTTCTGAACAAATGTCTGTCCTCCTCCAGAACATCTAATGTACGCAAACGAGCGTCCCAACTTCTTATCTGGTGCGCGTCTTTTATTTTGAAAGCAAACGCGCACCTGCGGACCATTTATGTGCAGCCCTGTTTACAGTTTCCTGTGCATTTCAAACATTGTCCTTTCTGGGGGGGAGGGGGGTATTATCCAAAGTAACATGGCTGCTATGAGGCCAGCTAGGATCCCTGTGGCCCTACAAATGATCCAGGACGGATGGGATGAAGAGCCCATTGGAGGCATTGACTCAGAATCTAGGATATCTAAGATATAGAGGAGCCAGACTATTCCCCCCCCGAACAAGGCCAGTCAGATACAGAGGAGTCCTCTGAAGAGGAAATAAATATTGAGTCTAACAGAATAAGCCCCTCTTACTGCTCTAGCCACAATATTCTGAATTAGTCGGCCAGGGCTTGCACCTGGGTTTAGTACTTTCTCCCCAGTAAATGCATGGAAGATGTTCATGTCTGATAATTTAATAGAAGAGGTGCTGTCATACACAAACATGGAGGCACAAAGAGTAGCCACAGACAGGGGAAAGAGTGGAAAAATGTAATCAAACATAAGCTCCTGGCCTTCATTTGATTGACCATTCTTGCAGGAAGTGAGAAGAACTGGGATGTACCAGTCGGTGTGTTTTTTGGGAATTCTCTGCATAACCCATTGTACAAGGCCACTATGTCAATTCAAAGATTTAAAGATATTTGCCGTTTCTTGCACTTTGAGGACAAGAGGACCAGAGCCTACCGACTGAAAACAAACCACATGGCAGGTTTCTGCTACATATGGGGCCTGTTCCTGGTCAACTGCAGGCAGAAATTCATCCACAGTGATTGTGTTACAGTGGATGAACAACTTGTGCCTTTCAGAGGGAAGACCCAGCTTCTGCAGTATATGCAGAGCAAGCGTACAAAAGTGATACAAAAACTGAAAATTAATGAAAAAAAAAATAAAAATGCAAAGGGCCTCATGTCACAATCATGTTCTATGAGAAATACCTCAAATATGAAAATATTACAACTCTTCGTTTTAAAGATTTTGAAGAATAACAACAGAGTTTATAGCAAAATGCATTGTTTCTATTTGGGGTCATTTTTGACCCCACTCGTGGAAGAGTGTAGGTATTGGTAGGTTGTGCATCCAAGGGTTAAATACTCTAGGAACAACAAGTAGGCCTGCAGTGTGAGAGCAAAGTGCTCTAATAGGGTGATATGGTACTATAACAGGGGTCCCCAACTCCTGGACTCCGGTCCAAATCCAGACCCCAAGAGGATTTTGTCCGGATCACAAAGCAGTTTCTCATTTACCGCGTAGTTGGATATTTTCTTCCTGCCGGCTGCCGTGGCTGACTTTTGAACTGGCGCGACACGCAGCTATGCAGGTTAGCATCATGCTGGTCCACTCTCCCAGCCAGCTGTTGGCGGTAATGCACCACCAACTGCCAATAAAACGACAAAGAAGAACAAGCTATGTGGGTATGTGAGTTGATAGGTTACTATGTTGGGAGCTTGCTGAGTGGATGAGTAAAAGAAGATGGCGTTGTCAAAAATACTTATAAAGTTATAAAGAGTGGAAGTCTGAAGAGCTGATATGAAATCAAACATAAGAACTTCAACCAAAGCTGTGCGCCTGGGTCTGACGGTAGAACAAGAAGAATAAATGAGGTATGAGCGGCTACACGGCTGATAACAGTCTGTGACAGCACAACAGCATACGAGTGTTCACTGTGAGCACGGTGGATTTTAGGAGGACACAAAAAGACTTTCACTGACTGGAAAATGATAAAGAGTGAAAGGAAGCTGCAGCAGAAACACTTTTTAGTTTGGAAGAGAAACAATGTAACACTTTTAGATGGAAACAAAGTAAAGTGCAACAATTTACCTTCAATAAAAAATAAATTAAATCCTTACTAAAACTATAAACATTTGAACCGTTTGATACTGAAAAATAAAATGAAATAAACTCCATAAACAATCAAAATGAATTCAAACTGCTCAGCAACATTAACTCAGGAGCACAATATATGAAACACTTTAACCTACAAAACAAAAACGAATCAAAGAGTTTGTGCTGATTTCTTTCTTTGATCAAAATAACAAAGTCAGCATTAATGGCTCCGACGAGCACGTTTTGCAGTGCACAGCTTTTCAAAGCAGCTTTGAAGCAGGATCCTGCAGCTCTCAGCTCCCGCTCAGTGTTTAGCTGGGACCTGGACTTGGTCTGCAGCAGCAACAGAGAAGCCTCACAAAGATGAGACTAAAGGAAGAAGAACGCCCAGAGCCTGCTGCCCTCAGAGTGGATACTGCTTCTCTACACTCAGCCAGAATCCACTCAGTGTCTGTGATGTGAACTGCAGTCTCAGTGTGGAGTCAGACGTCAATGAACTGGTTCTGCTCTGCAAAGCTGAAACCAGTTGGAGCTGGTCATGCTGGGAACTGTTTTCATGGAAGTCCTTTTAAAAGTATCCCATCAGTGATGAAATATGCTGCTTGATATATGGAGTCACTGAGGCGGCATCATCGTCAGTAGTGTCAACAAATTCATGCAGGTTCTCCAATGAATCTGTGTCTCCTTCATCGAGTCTCCTGCCCCACACTGCAAGCTTTCCAGTGACAGAGCTGATCTTGTGACCTGAGGGAGGTTTTTATCTTCCCCTTGAAGCTGTAGATTTACTTCATTTCCAAATATGTCACTCAGGTAGGCCAGTTTTGCCAGGAAGCTCTCATCACTAACTCTGCGACTTCATATTTGTGCTCCTGCTCCAAAAACATCTGATCTGCTCTCTGAGCTCAAAAACTCAGGACAAGACTTTTCCTGGTGACAGCCGCCTGGCTTCACTGTGAAACAGCACAGCTTGATGTTCGGCTCCATCTCCTCACAGACAGCAGAGACACTTTTGTTTTTACTGGTCTGGTCTTTATAAAACCGACTACACCAATAATTTCACTCATAACCTCACTGAATTAAGAGGAAAGCTTCTCTCAGTGTGAAACACTCCAGCAGAGGGCGCTGTTAAGTCCTTATTGTAACACAGTTACTGTGTGCAGTTAGACTTCATACATAATCTGCACTTATTTCCATCAGACATGCTGTCAGTAAATGATTGGTTTCTATTGATTCTACTTCCTGTTGACTAGTTTGATGACAGTGAAACAATCACAGCTGATTGTGTGATGATGTAAACTGTCACTGTTACATTCAGTGTGTGTGACATAATGTTAGTGCAGGCTGATAACAGCCTGGTTCTGTTAGAAACACATGAACGTGTCCATAGATCAGTGTGTGTTTAACATGAGAGCTTCAGCCCTGCTGATGTGTTAAATAAAGACATGCAGGAAAACTGATGAGACTCTGAAATAACTCTTTATATTTATAATGTAACTCTGCATCAAAAGAACAACAAAGGATCCCAGACAGGTTTCTGTGAACAAAGACCATTCTGATGTTTCTGTGTTTCTAACAGTTTGACATTATTAGTAAACAGACTGCAGTGAACAGCATTTATAAAGAGCTTATATATAAAGATATGACAGCTGTTTGACAAGTTTATCACTCTGTGTTTGGACCTGATCAGTCCAGCTGTTTACTTGAAACATGTTCATTTACCTGTTCTGTTATATTCATGTTCTTGTCTCTGTTGAAAACACATTTTAATGTCCCTCAGATTTTTCTCCCAGATGAATAAATATAAAAATGACACAAACTGACTGCAGCTACTTTTTGTCCTTTCTGTCAAAAACCTTCATGTGACTCATGAGAGACACGTTTCAGCTGTTTGTGACAGATCAGAGGCCAACAAGTCATTTATAACACTTTCCATCATTGTTTAAAGTTCTCAGTGTTTCTGTGTTGCTGCGTATAGGATCTCCCAGCATCATCACTGTGCTGTCCAATCATTGTGTGCGAGGTTACCCTTATAGTGCGATGTGTGTTTGCACAAAGAGAAGCATGTGTGTCAAATATAAATAAGCACAGAACAGAAACAGCTGCTCGTTTCTTCTGTTTAGAGTCAAGTTAGTGTTTTGTGTCCTTGTTTGAGGCCTATTGTCAAGCAGAGGTGTGTGTAACTGCACTGGTCTGTTATATGTGTGAAGTGTGTGCTTCTCTTCAGCATCATCTTTGTCACTGCTGATTCCTTTGTGTCATCATGTGTTGAGAAGAGAGAACAGTTATAACGGAGGAGCAAAAGGAAGCCCTGAAATCTGCATCCAACAAGGAAGTGTTGGCTCACCAGTGATCCCAGCAGAGCCACTGGTTTGGCTCCAGTTATTCTAGATTCAATGATGTTGTTCCTACAGATACATGTTTATTGAATTTTATATGAAGCAGAAATGGTGTCATCAGGAGAAGAAGAGGAGAACAAGTCCGGCGAGGAGGCAGCAGCTCTTAAAGATGAAACAGCAGCTCAGCCCTGAGCTCAGAGAGCTGCACATGAAAAAGCTCCTCAAGCAAATCCTGTCAGAGGTTTGTCATCAACAGGAGGAACTGTTAACATCATAGGATGAAGGATGCTGTCAGCTGGATGAAGAAGGTTATTTAATGCAAACGTTCACACTGAAGTCAAACTGTTGTCGTGTTGAACAGATTCATGTACTGATCGTCTCCAGAATGTTAGAAGAGCTTCAATGAATCATTAGAAACAACTTACAGCTGCACAGCTGTGTCAAACACATCTGTGTGTCATTGTGGGATTGTTGTGTTTCTACATGTGACACACGTCTAAAACATGCACACAATCTGAACACAAACAGGGACTCATTTGTTCCCACAGCCAGATGCTGAGAGCCATTTCCTTGTAGTCCTGTGTCTACATATATGAACCATTAGATGTTATTGGGATGATTGTCAGCTCTGATAGTTTCATGTGTGTTTAGCTGGACGCTGTTTGATCCTCGACATGTTTAAAGGTGTCCAGTCCTGAGACACTGGGGCTGGAAACAGCTGTGATGTCATTGGACTGTCACACAGACAGAAGTGCATGAAGTGAGCAGCCGAGGAGCCGCTGATGTTTTGGATTCAACAGCATTTGAAAGGTCGACACAGACACATTTGCACACAGAAAGCTGAATCTGTCATATGCCACAGTGAACTCACTGTTCAGTGTTTTTCAGGAAGCTTCTTAACTGCCTCTGCTGCCAAACAAGCAGCTGATGTCCTTGAGAAGAAGCTGAAGAAGTCTTCAACAACAAATACAGGAAGTGGACTTTCAAATACTAGATTCACTTTAGACTCACAGAGAAATGACTCAACCAGCTGTGTTTGATTGACTCCTTTGACTATATGAAAGGTCAGTGTGTGTCTGCACACAGACTGTTGTGTTGGACTGTTATTCAGTTGTCTGCTGAATGTTTTCAAATGTCTGCATCTCAGCTGTGATGAGGCTGGGGGTCATGGGAGGCCACCGTAGCAGCCTCTTCAACATCATGACATCATCATAAATGCTGCTGGACTGTCTGATGGGCTGACGGTGAAAAAGCCGTCGGGAAGGAAACAGAAGACATTTCAGAGGCTGCAGCAGATTTCTTTGATTCGGGGCCTTTTTCAGCTTTATTGGACAGAGCAGTGAAGATAAGTGACAGCAAAGCAGAGAGAAAGGGGGCGTGGCCCGGGTCAAAGCCAGGCCAGCTGCTCTCCACCTCGTGGCACATGGTCACCTGCTCATCCTAGTGAGCTCCACCAGCAGCCCTTTCACACACTTTACACTGTCAAACACTGTGTGTGGACCTCAGCTAACAACAGGCTACATTTAAGTCTGGACTACATGCTTTTATATTGAGGAGATTTTTCACTGTTTTTATTCCATCAGCAGCTCAACATCATGAGCAGCTTTGACATAAAGACATCAAACTCAAGCTGACTTTAAACTACTTTTAATACAGGGGCTCAAAAACAACAACATCTTTATTATATATCAGGACAGAAAGTCATTTCATCTCAAAGGGAAACAGCTTTATTTGGAATAACCAGCACTATCAACTGGTTTGGGATCTCCACCAGTTTCATGTCTTTGCAGCTTCTCCAACAAAGTTCCTGTAAAATCAGCATGTTTGTCTTTATTGGTTTGATAGTGATTGATTATTCAGTCCCAATCTGCTGTCATCTAAAGAACAAAATGATGTTTCTATGAGTCACAAAGCTCCAGATGTTGTCGGCTTCACAAAGAAAACAAAGAACTTAAACACAAAGTGTTTGGAGCCAAAATGTTCCCAAGCTGCTCTTTTTGAAATGGCAGAGGTACAGTGGTGTCTAACAGCACACTGTGGAAGGCAAACATGTTATTGTTGGATGAAACTTCATGAATCCTTTGTAGATTTGAGCTGTTGGAGCCTTTCTTTTCTCTTCAGGTGTACAGATGCTGAGGAGGCAGGTGAAGCAGGTGGAGCTGTTGTGATGCTGGCAGAGGGTGTGTCTTAGTAACTCTGTGAGGCAGAACTGGATCCAACATTGTGGATGTGTTGATGTTGGAGCCATTAAGAGTCTCTGGCCACACTGTAGGATTTCCCTTTGATCCACTGTGGGGGCATTTTGGAGTCTGTCAGTGAAACTCTTCATGTTTGTGTTTGACTCCAGTTTATAGAAACAGAGAAATGTGTCATGCTTTTGTTCGGCCTCCACAAATACACACATTTGTTCATTGGTTGGACTTTTTGGAAGGAGACACATTGAAAACCATGTTAATAAGATCTTGTTGTTTCCTGTGGATCCGACACAGAGAGTGGACTTCAGACAGAAAGCGTGGAAGAGATTTTAGAGGCCGTGTGTGGCAACAGGAAGTTTCTGTGTGTTTGCTGATCTTACATGTGGAAAACAACACGTGATGTTTGTGAAGTTCTACAATGATCATTGTTCTCACAGCATTTTGAGTGGGAACAGTTCAAACTGGGAGTAGTGGGAGTTATTTACTGATTGAAACAAGCTGAATGTTTCTGTGACGATGAAGATCAGCAGCTCAGCTGATCAATGACATCTATCAGTCGTTTCATGAGATGAAGTCATCAGCAGACATTTGTTCTGACTGTGTGATGATGTCAGAACGTCAGGGCTCTGCTTTAGTCACTGCTTGATGATCATTGGCTCATTGTTGAATCCAGGGGCCCAGTCTGACCTCTGACCTTTGCTGCAGGTCTTCTGTGTTATCTCCACTTTCATGTCTGATCTTCTACTTGTAGTCCTGTGTCTATATATACAGTGGTTTTCAAAAGTATTCGTCCCCTTGAACTTTCCCACATTTTGTCACATTACAGCCACAAACATGAATCAGTGTTATTGGAGTTCCAGGTGAAAGACCAACACAAAGTGGTGCACACGTGAGAAGTGGAACCAAAATCAGACATGACTCCAAACATGTTTTACAAATAAATAACTACAAAGTGGGGTGTGCGTAATTATTCAGCCCCCCTGAGTCAACACTTTGCAGAACCAGCTTTTGCTGCAGTTCCAGCTGCCAGTCTTTTAGGGTCTGTCTCTGCCAGCTTTGCACATCTACAGACTGAAATCTTTGCCCATTCTTCTTTGAAACAGCTCCAGCTCAGTCAGATTAGATGGGCAGCGTTAGTGAACAGCAGAAATTGAAATTGCAGTGAAGTCAGCTAGAAACTTAGTGACGTGGACATCATGCAAAGACTGCCAGACTCTGTAATACTGCAAATGATCAGTGACTCAGGTTAACACTAAACTTTAAACGGCACCTCTGTGTCTCTGTGTGCTGAACATCTAGGATTGAGTCAGGCTGCATCAGCTGAAGCTGTTATTTGTATATATCAGTATTTTTTATTCAGGTGTGGGGAAAATACGTAAGACTGCAGTGAAGCGATGCACCAGAGTAATCCCTGGCCAAAGGTATCGTACTTAAATCAGACTACTGATCCAGCCACATCAGCCTTTTGTGAGGTCTGTTTAAAGTTGACTAAAAGTGAACTGCAGGTTCCTGAGAGGTGGACTGTGAGCACAGAAACACATGTTCATACATACAGCTGCAGCAAACTTACATTAATTTTAAATAGATTTGTTACTCTGATGTCTGTCTCTGTGTTAGTCCTCTGACAGACTGGTGACCTGTCCAGGTGTGCTCTACCTATGACTACTGGGACAGGCTCTAGCCTCTGTAATAGAAATGTTATATATATATATATATATATATATATATATATATATATATAATCCTAAATGTAATCCTAAATGTATATATATATAATTTTTTTATTTTTTTTATTTTTATTTTTTTTTATTTTTTTTTATTTTTTTTTACATACATACATAGTTTTTCGTTGCCTTATGGTTCCAAGCGCTGTCACCAATCTTTGCATTTTGTTATTATCTCATGACACTTGTTTAATCAGCTACCATCTCTCCTGTGGACTTTTTAATGTCTACAGTCTCAGACCAACACAGCCCCGCCCTTCCCATATTAGATTCTTGATGAATGTGTGTTGTTGTTATTCAGCCTGGTTCAATGTGCCCCTTTCTAACTTTGAGCACCCGCCCCTTTAAACCTCTCTGCACGGCCCTGCACTGAACTCACTATCTTCTCCACCTAACAGCCTCCACATGTTCTCACTGTAATTTTCCCTCATGAATGAATTTATGCTGCACTAATGTGAATGTTTGCAGGGAAATCAAACGCATTTCACTCGCAGTACTCGAGCTGACTTACCTTTGATTGAATGACGACTTGTACGCGCTGAACTCCACAGACAAGGTACGAAATATGTCAGGCTACGTTCTTCAGGGTTTTCTACTCCACGGCCGTATTTCATACGGGTCCACATTTCCAATGCACGCTATTTTCTGCAAGTACCGCCGCTTCGCCTCTGGACGCAATCGGTCTCTATACAGTCCGTTCTCTTTTGAGCTGCTTTTAAGCATCTTGTAATCGTCGTTCCAACACAGTGTGTTTGTTTTGATTCGTAGACCTCAAAAATGGTGCCGCGCTGCCACAATGCATTGCGGCGTGACGTCAACTCCAAAGCCCTATCCACAGGTTTCTGTAAGAGTGTACGTAGGCTGCCATGACAGACCACTACTTCCGTTGTCCGGTTTAATACTTCCGGTTTCTCAAAGCGAGACCCAGCGTTCAGTCGTTGCTAACAACAAAATCAGTTACTTTGTGCGGTAATAAGTGGCTTTACCTGTTCGAAGATGAGCTCGGGTTCAACGTGTGCTGTCGTCGGCTGCCACAATAATTCAAGAAACTGAAAAACGCATTAGAAACATTTTTCCTTGAGCATCAACAACTTAGAAAGGCCTGTCCGTGCCCACCGCCCTACGCACTGCACTCTATGCCGCGGAAGGAGGATCGGAAACTAGCGTGGCTGGCAGCTTTAAGACTCAAAACACCCTCCAAGAGAGTTTATGTTGCTCCTTTCATTTTATCGATAAAAAAGCCCACAGAGCTACACCCCGACCCGGAGCTTTATCTGGGCTATGACCGACCCCCCACCGAAGAAAAGAAGAAAGCTCACTCGGACCACTTTGAGTGTGACAGCTTCCAGTAAAAACGAACAAAAACACAGTAGTGTGACTCCTTAATCACAGCCTTTGACCAGTCCAGTGTTTCTGTTTCAGTGATTTAAACATTGTGATATCCAGATAAGTGATATACCTTCCACAGAATAGCAGCCGCATGACTACATGATCTCCCTAATCTGGCGATACAGGAACAGCCGACTGTCTCCACTACTCCACTTTCTCTTAGCATTGCCCATGCTAAGTGTTTCGCTTGATTAATACTCTGGCTCGGCTCTACAGCTGCTTTAAGAAAATAAAGTCGCCTTGTTTGTTTGAGCAGTACTTTATCAATGTTGTTGCTGTGCAGGTAATTATACGCCTCGGTGCTCTTATAATTACACAATTCCTCGCCATCAACGCCTTCGGAAAATACAAGGTAATTAATACTGTTGATGTAGCTAACATCGGGCCATAGTTTCATGTCATCTACCCACTCCGTGAGAAGTGACGGGTGAGGCCCTGCAACTGAACTGTCCTCGCTGCTTTTTAAAACATCTCTACTGTGTATCCGCCTTCGATGTGTTGCCATTTACTCCAGGTAAAAGAAACTGCAGTGAGAGAAATCTTAATCAACAGTGAAGGTGTAACCCCGCAACTGTCAACAACAGCGCAAGCGGAAGTATAAAACCGACTTCCGCTATGAATCGGGGTAATGGCGCGAAATCAGAAATACTGTGGATAGAACATGTTCTTTTTCATTGTCAAAATTATCAGGAATAAAGAAGAAAACTGATTCAAAACCTGTGGAACCTGCCAAAAAGCAAGTTTTACTGCAAAGGATTTCTAGATGTGAAGGTTTTGTGGCTTTTTTCAGTTTCTAAAACAAACTAATTTGTACAGAAGGATATGAAGATGTATATGTCCGATAGTGGGGTTTTTTTTTTTAGATTTAATATATTCATTTATCTCTTCACTTAATTTTTCTTTCTTTCTTTCTTTTTTTTTTTTGGCATGAGCGATTTCCGGTCCTCACTCCAAGCCAGTTGGTGGCGGTAATGCACCACATGTTCTATCACAGCTGCGTCCGAGAGGACAGGAAACGTCTGTATGCGTCTGCAAACCAGGTAACTACACTCAGCTGAGCCTCTCTGCTAGTCGTTATTAGTTGGGGGGTTTTGCGTCACTTTCTCTCGGCTTGATAAAGGGCTGTATAGAAATCTCTGGTACGTAACAAGTGACGTCATTTTTAGGGAGCGTCGCAGAGAAGTGAGGCTGTTTCTTTGTTTTTGTCGAGTTTTGATTGAAGACATGTTTTCAGTCCGTTTTTTTACTCGTTTGTTTTTTCATTATTAACTTTACATTATCACAGAGAACAAGAAGGCGCTTTGTTTGTCACATTCACCTTAGTTTCATTTTTAAACTCAACACTATCATATAGTGTTTAGGCTTAGAATCAATATACTGAGTGGCAAGCAAATAACAGATAAAGACCATTATATTTCCGGTTAGTTGACAAAATTAATTCTATTTTAACAGCAAAGATTTTTTAGATTTATGTTTTGTTTGTTTTTGAAAGTCACAAACTTGTTTAAGTAGATTTGATCTCAAGTTGGATTTTCCATAACCGTTTTAACAATGACATATTTTTCTAGGTGATAAATGGCTGAGATGGCTGCAGCTGTACGTGTGAGGTACCTGCATATTTCAAGATGAGTTTGCAGAGATGTTGGTGCTTACAGACATCACACTGCATTTTGTGATTTCGTAGCTATTGTTGTGATATTTTGGAGCTTCCCATGATCACCGTGACAGTCATTCATTTTAACATAACCTTTCTATTCCTTTCAGGGATCCTCATTTTTTTGGTGAGGAAGATCAGCAGCTGTGTCGACAGGCAACAGGTAACGGCATGCTTTTCTGTTAGTACTGTAGACCTTGGTCTGGTGCTCTTTTTTAGTTTTACACAGTATTTTCACTTGCCGAAGTGTAAAAAGCTTCAAGGAGAAACAAACTTTAGTGAGTTCTGCAAAATGATTCCCACCATTGCACACTCTGCCAGCCTCCAGTGTGCCCTTTTTTTGTCCTTTAACTGAAGAAAGTCGGTATCAGAACATATGAGATAAGTGAGATCCTCATTTTGCCTGCTTATTTCAAGATACAACATTTTCACAAACTGCTGTAGGATAACCTTGCTATTTGTCTTTTCCAACACTTCTACATTCATCCATATTTCCTTGCCTTGTCTGCTTCTTTCCAGGTGAAAAGTACCTGAAATGGGTGAAAGATTTTGTTTCCAAAAACAAAAGCATGTGCGTTCACCTGAAGAAGCCAAGTGGTGCTGACCTGTGGATAGAAGAGCTTGAGAACACCAAATACGACGGGGATGATGATGAAGTTAACGCCTGGGGAAAATTCTACCTTCCCGAGATTGTAAAAATGCAGCTTATTGGTGTGGTGAAGGGCACCTCATGTCCACGTGACGAGCTTGTGCTGATGACGTGTGAGGACAAAAAGCTGTACGGCTATGACGGAGAGGAGCTGCATCTGCTGGCTTCCAGTTTCCTGGAACTATGTGACAAAACGATAGAGTATCCAGCATCCAAGCGCTACTACAATGGAGAGGCCTTCAACGATATGGTGAGAAGTTAGACTGCTAAGAATAAGACTGGGGATGCCTAGTGTTAGAGATCAATCACCTGAGCTTTTCTTTGTATTGTTGTGTGTTCTGTTTAGACTGAGGAGGACTGGAAAAAGGTTAAGATGAGTGATGTGGGGAGGAAACTGCAGGAAGAACATAAAAAGCTGGTAACTGAAACCCAGTCAGCGTTCGTCAGCCTCATATCATAGGTGGGTATTGGAGCTGAGTATCATCACTGATTTCTAGAACCTGTTCAATTCCAATTCACAAGGTCCCAATTAGATTCCATTTAGTTCTTACTCAGAGAGTCAGAAACATTATAATTCTGATCATTTATCAGTACTGACACTTGTGAAACTTCATCAGAGGTGTGAGCATCACAGCAGATGCTTTTGTGTCAAAGTAACTGAGGACAAAACACAAAACCATGAAGGAGATTTTCCTGGCCAAGCTTTTTACAGTAGATAACCTTAAAAATATTATTCTGCAGTAGAACAAAAGCAGACGAAAACCACGACTCAACAAATGTACATTGGCTGATGCTGCTGAAGTGATTCAGAGGTTTTAATAAAAGAGGTTTTAATAGAGACACAGCTAAGCATTTTGCAGTTTCACTTAATTTGAAAAAATAAAAAATAAAATTTGGTATTGAACAGCAGAAATGAGGCTGTCTTGTCGGAAGTCATTAAAAATAAAAACCGGCGGCCAACAGCACTGTAAGCAACGGTAGACTGCTTCATAACAAGCAAGCGAATAATGCCAAAAACAGAGATTTGAGATGGGAAACTGTGTTCTTAAAGTACACTGAGAGAGGGAGAGAGCTGTGCTGTGTTGTTTTTCTGTGTGTGTTTTAATGGTGGTGGAAGCAAACCAGCAAAAGTAAGAAGGAATTCATGACCATGTTTATGTCAAGCGAAATGTGTCTTCTTTTGCTGCTGGTTCGGTTAGAGAGAGACAAAACGTGCAGCTTCAGGATCTGAGCACTCTGCTTTCAGCACCAACGGCATCACAGCTCAGACTTAGATTCAGGATTAAGCCCTTTATGTTTGACTGTAGTGATTGTAGCTCTGTCCTTGTTATTAATCGCTTTAGTAAAACACAGCTATTGTTTGCTGGGATGTGTATATACTTGACAGTTTGTATCTCAGAGTTATCAAAGACACTGTGGATAATCATCAAGAGATTGTTGTCCTCTTAATAATGACCTATTTGATTGTTTGTTTTTTCTTCTTCTTACAGATTCTGGTATTTGGCCAAAAGAGAGCTTCACAATTCTTGGCTTCATCTGTGGTAGAAAAATTACTAAAGTTATGCAACACTCTCTAAAATTAAAGCTATGCAACGCTTTAACATGAATGGCGAAGGAGTGTATCTCTTTCACTGTCTCTTCCTGTCCTCTTCTCAGTCTTTGTTGTGGCACCTCTGCTATGTGTTACAGGAAGCACTTGGAATCATGTTCAATACAAAAACACCAAACTCGTGGGATAGCCCTAGCAAGCAGTTGGTAAAAACTAATTAAAACTGATATATATCAGTTTCACCTTCTAGCTGCAAAAGCACGTTTCTGCAAAAGCATGCAGTTTCCTGTCAGCACCTTTTGGCACAGAGTGTACTCAGAGTTAGGCCTTTCTTATATAAAGCAATATAATCAGCATATAAACATTTAAGATGATGAATTTAAACCTCAACAGTAACTGCTATAAATATTATAACTACACATGTAGTGCTTTTGCTTAAGTAAATTATAGTTGGGATCATAATAAGAAAACATGTGTTTTTGTTTTCTGTGTACCCTGGGTACAGACCAGTATAAAAATGGGATTCTTCCCAATAAATGCTGTCTAATAATGCTTAATATTGCATTAAACACTAGATATGTAAGCAAACAAACAAAAACCCATAGAAGCCAGTTTTAATGATTAAATGTGACGATTACATGGAGATGGAAAGTAAACATGCTTATACACGTCTCTGTGATTACAGAAAATCCACACAGATGCTGTCAGAGCAGAGAATCTTTGATTTATCAGAATGATGAATGCAAATGATTTCATCTCACTCTTGTTCTGGGTTGTAAAGTTCACCTGTCCAGTTAAACCGAATCCTTTGCAGCACAGTTCTAAGAACCCATCAACCTCATCCTCAGCTCTCTGCCTGTTATCCTTCTCAGCTGAGTATTCATCCACACGTGTTTCAACTTCTCTCTCATTTTCAAGCAAATTGCTCAGGCTCTCAGCTTCAGCACAGTTACCATATGGCCACTCTCTGAGGTCTTCTGTGTTCAAGCCAAACAAATTCTTACATGATCTGCAAGGCTTCATTCTGGCACCATCACGGAGACAAAAAGCCTCACACCTGATATTTCCAGGTACTTCAATTGTTCCATCAAAGTAATCTTTCTGGACTGTGTTTGGATAATAGGTCATCACCGCACCAGATACATATTTATGCCATTTGCTAAGACAGGAGGCAGCAATCATAATTTTCCCAGCGTTAGGACCTTTGGTGGACATGGAGACTCCGCAGTACCTTTCTGATTTGTTGGTTTGGGATTTTTGAGAAATGCAGATGGTGGACGAGACGAAAGCGGTTTTTTTTTTATTGTTCTCTTCTAAGTCCAAGTCTGTGATGAGATCTTGCAGACTCTGCTTTATTTGCTCTTCATTCTCCGAGTTATTTTGCAGGACGATCTGAAAACAGTTACCGATCTGGTCAAAGTGTTGCACCTGATTATATCGTTGTTTTTCATAGAAAGGTGATCAACATGTTTGTTTCGCTGCTTGACTTATTTAACTAGGACCATTGGATGCTTTTGATTTAGACATTTTAAGATAGGGGGTGAAACATGTCGCACAAATCTGTTTAATTTTAAATTAATAAGCAAAAATCCATCTTTGTTCTCACTAATTTATAATTAAATTTGCTAATTGACCTTTTTTTCCTATTTTGCTATGCCGGGCTGTCAAAACACGCTGAATTTAGAGTCTTTGAGCTGACTTAACAGATCCAGCAGCTACACAGTGACAGCATCATATACGCCTTGAAGACTGTAAGCATCTCCAATAATGAGTCTGTTAGACATTATTTAGAACTAACAAATTCTGAAGCAAGTCTCCAGCTCTCCTGCAGTCTCTGTGTTTGTTGGACAAGTATAGCTAGAAGCATATGTTGAAGTATAAAGTACAGTATGGATTTTCTTTGGATTTCTCAGTAAAAAAGCACTTTGCATTATACTTTCCTAAAACCTGGAAGTTTGTCAGATGGACTGAAAATGTGAGAAGAGTTATCTTACCATGTCGAGCACACAGGAGAAGGGACTTCGCCTGGGAAGCTGAGTCGAATACAACTTAAAAGGCCTGGGATATCTTCTCATTACAAAATCCAAAACAAAAGGATTAGGGAAGATTTCTTCTGGAGAAAAGGGGATGTTGTTGATTTTGCCCAGAAAACATATTTGCTTATTGTTAGTAGTGATAAACAGGACTGTCTTAAAAGGGTTTATGGGGGACAAAAAGGGATTGGGACGGGGGGTAGATCTGAGCCCAGCATTGACCATCATCTCCTCAGTGAATTTCAGGTGTGGGGAGGAGGGAGAAAGGGAGGGGGAGGAGGGTGATGGCCTGTCAGGGGTTTGGGGGACTGGGGAAGGTCGTGGTCCCTTGTCCTGGTCGTTGGTGTTGTTGAGAGAGTTGGAGGCAAATAGGGACCCCTCTTCTTGCCTCAGATGTCTCTCCTTTCTGAGGCTCTTCCTCAGATGCCTCAGATGTCTCTCCTTTCTGAGGCTCTTCCCGGGTGGGGGCAAATGGAGCTCCTCCTCAAGGTTTCTGCTGGGCTTTGTCTGTTCTTGGAGTACTGTTTGTTCCTCTTTATGAGATAACTCCTCGTTTATCTCAGCCTTGGCACCAAGCACAGATGGATGACGTATGGAATAAAACAAGTTGGAGGTGAACAGTTTCACCCCTGACTTGTTAAAATTAAATCCATTTGCTTTGAACAGATGCCTGCGTTCCCAAAAAATATTAAAGTTGTCGATAAAATGCACTGAGTGGTCAGCACATGCTGATATAAGCCATTTATTCAGTGTAAACAACCTGCTGGATCTCTCGTCTCCTCCTCTGACCGGCGGTACAGGTCCACTGATGAATACAGCTGCATTCAGAGAGTTTACAGTATTTAATAATCCAGTAAAGTCCCGTTTCAGAACCTCCGACTGTTGTTTGGACACATCGTTTGACCCTGTATGCAGAACAATGTTTGTCACAGTTGGATATTCATCTGCAATTTGAAGAAGTCTCTCCTTCAGGATGTTGACCATATCGTTAGGAAAGCAGAGGACTTTAGTGTTCTTACCGCACATCCTTTGTACATCCTTTACGGCAGAGTCACCCACAATCAGCGTTTCAGGCCTAGCCTTTAGCTTTCCCTGTGGCCTTTTACTTTTCAACAGATTTTCAGACCTTATTTCGCTGCTTTTAGATGGATGGTTGTCCGATATAGATCCAGGGTCCTTTGATAGTGGAGCAAATCTGTTCTGCAGTTTCACATTCAGTTGTTTTGGAGGTTTGTTGTTAACCTTCCTATTCACGGTTGTCCAGTCCTGTTTCCTCCCGTATACAGGGGTAGAAGAGCTTCTCTGTCTCGTAGGAAGTGAAGGCCAGTCGGTTTCAGAGATTTCAGCTCGCTGTGACCTGCCTGTGGTACGTCCTCCCCATTCCAGGAGACATGATTTATGTCTTGGTTTTGCACCAAGACAGTCCAAGGGGGGATTATCACTTGAGGATTTATAATAATGCACAGAGTCTACTTTCTTGGTCATGTTATCTGTGCTCCTTAGCTGTGTGCTAGCTTGCTCATCGCCATTGTTTTGAATCAAAGGCAAGGTTGTTTCATTTCCACACAGTCCATTTACCTCCACGTTTACTTCTAAGCGATGAATTTTTGTCTCCAGTACTGCAATCTTCTGCAGGAGGCTGTGGTAGTCATCTGTGGAGAGGGAAGGCATCTTGTTGCTAGTTAGCCTAGCGGTTAGCACCTTTCCAGGCTATTGAGGCTGCTCGGTGCCCAGACGCTGTAATCAGGCTTCAGCTGTGTCTAGGCCACAGACACACGGAGCGCTGAGGACAAGGTAACCATAAAATGTTGCTGTTTCTGTTAAGAACACTTTAGTCCTAATGATCTACAAGTGTCCAGAAGTTATCGCAGGTAAGCTCACACGGAAAAAAGGGAAAAAATCAGCATAAAAATCAATAAAAATCAATATAAGAAGCAAAGCATTCAAGAGCAAAGAGATGAAGCGTTTTAAGACGGTAAGAACAATAATAACATGTTTTAGTCAGGTGATCCATGCAGAGCAGATCCATGTGACCAAACACAGCTGGATCACATGTTTCCTCTCCTGGAAACAGAAACATGTATAAAGACTCATGTACCCACTGAGCCCTGCTCTCAGATCTGTGAGGCTTTAACAAACAACAGTTTAAAGTCATGTTTAGCATCTTCTGTCAGTGTGGAAGGTCACACACTTTCCTGAGTGTTGAACCCTGAACTACTGGCTGTTCATGTCAGCCTGGACATAAATACAGACCTGCCTGCTGTCATAGACCCCAGCACTCACATATTACTTATAAGTGACTCATATGTATATATATGCATGTATATATTGTGTATGTTGTGCTATTTCTTACTTAGTGTGTTGTGTCTTTGTTCCTGTTTGTGCTGCAGCACTGTAACCTAAATAATTTCCCCTGGGATCAAAAAAGTCTTCTGATTGTGATTAAATGAAACCAGTCAGAGCAGAGGACGGTGATGTAAGGAATGGGATTTTAATCAGCCAGTCTCCTTTAACTCTCAGCATCACAAAGTAATGTGGTAACATCTGGACTGATGTGTTTACTGTCAGCTAGTTTAAATGCTGTAGGCTGCAGCCGCTGCTCTAACACTATAACTGTAACAGGGCTCAGTGCTGCTTCTAACAGTCTGAGCTGCTTCAGGCTTTATTTGTGAGGAGCACAGCAGCTTACAAACACGTGGCTGGGCCTGGACCCAAAGGAGTGTTTGTTAAAGCCTGCAGTGAATCCAGCAGCAGAATGATGGAAATGCAACACAGCAATGATGAAGAGGAGCAGCATTAAAGCCAAAGTCCAGTTCATACAGTTAGGTCCATAAATCAAATAAGGGAAAATAAAATGTTGTTGGATGCACCTGTCTGCACCCTTGATGCTCTCTGGTCGCTATGGTAACGCGTAAACATTTCTTTCAAAATAAGACACACGACTACAACACGGGAAAAGACCCAGGGAAACGAAGTTATCGATAAAAACCCTGAAAACCATTGTTGGATTTATATTTTATCATTGTCATTGTTATTGGGGAATATCTGACCATATATGCTCAGAGGTGTAGAACCAATTGTGTAATGATAGTAGTCTTTAAAGACTTTGTGTGACTCCAGAGTGTTCTGGCATTCACACCCACGTCCTGGGATCATGGGAGAGGTGCTACCTTCTTATTGTTTCGTGGTAGGATGTCTGTTTTAGTCTAACTGCCTTTTGTTTAGATGAACTGCTGGACTTCCAGACCAGCAGGTTTAGGGAAGTCGTTTATGGGTCACACTCTGACTCCACACACACACACACACACACACACACACACACACACACACATAACATACAGACTAGTACCTTTGTTCACGTGTATGTTAATGAACCTATGTATATTCGTGTAACCTCAATAAAAGAACAGTGTTACGAGGGAACGGACGAGAGCGACTGAATCAGGTGTCCAGTTACTTTTGGTCCCTTTAAACCAGGCTGTCACATGTTCAGCATGTGAAACTCCTCCTCCTCTGTGAAAACGGGTGTGGGTCTCAATCAGCCAAGGTCTTGGGTGAACCCACTGTGAGATCTAGCCCCACCCTATCATGTGATTTCCTGTGATCAAATGTCCCAGAATATGAGTGGGCGTTAAGACGTCCATGTCCCTCTTCAAGCAACTTAAAGAAGTCCAGACGCTTTTCTTTCCAAGCTCCTTCAACAACATCATTCATAGAACAGCTTCCAGCTTCTTTTGCTCGGCTACAGTTTGGATGGATTTGCATTTAAAGATGCAACAAGACTAAAATGGTTAGGGTCAGGAGGTCAAAGGTCAGAGCTCCTGTGGGTCTGAGGGCGGCCTCACGCTGGAGAAGGATGAAGGAGTCTGACCTGAGCCAGTGTTTGACATGAACACATCAGCACTGCTGTCAGTGAGCCTAACGACAGCCGTTAGCATCATTTCAGTGTTTCAGTCATAAAAACACTTCCTGTCTCTGTGGTGGTTACAGTGACATCATGCAGTTTGTGCTTTGACCTCCAGAGGGCGACAAATCAGCACAGACAGAGAGCTCCATTCAAACTTTGCTGCCATCAGGAATAATTCTTCAAATATAATCATCAGTGTTTGAGCAGTTCTGATATCAGGGACAATCTAGACATGTGTGACAATACTGAACATGTCACATGACACACCTCAAACATCATGTGATCCACTCTCAGTCTGCACTTTCATTCATGACTTCAACAGGTTGAAATGAGCTTTGAAGAAACATCAGTGAAATAAATCTTTCATGGATTCATGTGAGCAGCAGATGAACTTTGTACCAACAACATCTTCAATAACAGAGTCTGAATGAAGCTCAGGTGTTGATGCTGCTCACTGATTGGACGCTTGCTTTCAGCTCTGCTCTCAGTCTTTACTGCACAGGTGAAGGTAGAAAGTGTGACTGGATCTATAGACTGGAAACAGAGAAACATGCTGAACATTTGAAGCTTTGCAGCAGAAATGTTCATGTTACAAATACAGCAGAGCTGATCTGGGATCAGTGTGTTCACACCTGCAGCTACAACAAGGTTTCATGTCTCCACACGTCAGCATGTGAACTTTACTCTGACTCAGTCTGAGCAGTCAGACGGCATATTTTTAAAGTTAACACATCAGCACACACAGAGCTGAGCCCCTCCCACCTGTGCTGAGTTTCAGGTGGAGCCCCGCCTCCTTCCAGGAAGCAGCTCACCTGTGTGTCCGTGTTTAGTGTCCAGGTGTGGAGTGGAGCTTGTTGTTGGTGTGAAGAAACTGTAAGTTTGCTTTGTTTCCTCCTTTAACAGTTTGTCTTTAGGAACTTTACTGTTTGTTCAGCTCGTGTTTGATTTCTTCACACAACAAACTGTGTGTGTTTGTATTTCCGGTCTCTCCATTAAAGTCAGTGTGTAATGTTTCCTGGCTAACATCAGCTGTGTGCAGCTTAGTTCAGCACAAATCTGCCGCTCCATAGTTCACGGTAACGGACTCACAGCTGGACCAACGAGGCCGAGTGTGTCCGCCACTCTGAGCTACGTTCGTGTTTGTGTACTTGTAGTTTGTACTTTGAGTTCACTCAGAGCCCACAGAGGACGCAGCGTACGTGATGACGTCACAGCCCTTTACCTCCTTTACTGTCACTGTGATTAATATTTACACAGGAGACACCTGCAGAGCTCTGACGCTGAGCTAGCACGCAGCATGCTAACACTAAGCTAAAGCTAGGCTAACCAAGAACCCAGAGTGACGTTAAAGCTGAGCAAACACTGACCCCAGACCAGCACCGTGATAAAGTGAGCTGCTGCTGCTGAACTTGAACAGGTAACAAAGTGATGAGCAGTCAGGCTGCAGGTTTCTACCTGTTCATGTTTCTACAGTAGAATCACTTTGAAGTGTCTTTGTGCTGTTTCATCTTTGATTTGTGTTCATAAACACTCAGAGAAACATCACGTGACCTCATCAGGATCTGTGTTGGTGTGTGGGGCTGTACCTCAGCTTTATGTTGTTACATGCTCATTTGTTCATTTTACACAGTAACATGAACAAGGCTCGCAAAATTTCAAAATCTCTGGTAGCCCTTTGAGCCGGCACTCTTCAGTTTTTGGTAGCCCAAAAAAATTTTAGGTAGCCCGAATAAAAAAGAGAGCAATTTTTCCCGTTACGTCAGAGGTAAGTGGAACCAAGATCTAGGACATTTGCTTTTTGAAGTTTGAAAAGACTGCTAAATTCTGCCAGTGGTAGTTCACTCTTTGAAACATAGTAGCTGTTTTAAACTGACTTTCAGGTTTATTTTTAGTATGTTTTTGCAATTGGTGTTTGTTCTGGGAAAGATATTGCAGACTGAGCAATAAAGCATTTCTTGCATTTCTCATGGGTTCTAATGGGGGTCTTTCTTAAAATTACTGGTCCCAGTAACAAAGGCGCTTGTCGACTCAGAAATCGAATGAAACTCACAACACACCTGGCAGAACATCATGTTATTTAGCTCGTCATATTCCAGCCACAGAAATGATTTTGTCCATGAAACCAAAAAAGCTGCACTTTCTTTTTGCCTCATTGAGAGATTTGTCATAACTTTTCCGTTTTGTGGTAAGCTTTTCTTTGGCTGTCACTTCTTCACCCTGACCTGTCTTATTTGGCTGAGCAGAACTAAAATACCAGCGTAAATTCTGCTGCTTTTACACACGCACTTACATAACGGTCAGCGATTCTCTGCGCGATCAACCTCTCACATGTTTAAGCTTGCTGTGGGAGATTTCACTTGTCATGTCTGAATAGTAAGCTAATGAGTGATAAGACGATGCCAGAGGAATTGGTGCGCAATTAATCGTCACTCACCAGTCAGTGCTGCCGCTCTCTACACACCGTTCACTCAATTGTAAAGTGAAAGCAAAAACAACAAGCGCAAATTCAAACCCGATTTCAATATGTCACATATTGACAGTGGCTCACCGATGCCAATGACATAATTACCCAGCTACATTTCTGAAAGAATGCAGAAGCATTGACATATATTTTTCCTTCCTATGATAGTCCGACGGGCAGGGCTGAGATAGATTTTGGTAGCCTGACTGGAAAAATCGCTAGCTCCGGGACGTCGGGCTAGAGATTTTGCGAGCCCTGATGAAAGTAATGTTATGAGGAGTAATGAAGTAATGTACTCGATTACTTTTAATAATTGTTCTGTGTAATATGTGTAATAATGACTTTTTTGAGTAATGACTTAACACTGATCACAAGCTTTAGATTATGGTCATTATGAGACTGTGTTTCAGCTCATTTTACACAGTAACATCAAAGTAATGTTATGAGGAGTAATGAAGTAACGTACTCCATTACTTTTAATTAAAGTGTTCTGTGTAATATGTGTAATAATGACTGTTTTGAGTAATGACCAACACTGATCACAACAAAGAGGAAATGCCTCCAACATGCACAAACATTTGAGCCACAACATGCAGTTAATGTGCACAAATGTCTTTGATATGCTGCTCAGTGATGGTGGTGACTGTCAGAGCAGAGCTACTGAGAATCAATAAGTAATATCAATGATGGATCAGAATCACTAAATTCTTCTCATCCCTGTCAGCATCATACATGTGCTGTATAATGTGATGAATGTAGAGGTGCTGGCTGTTCTCTCACTCTGCTGTTTAGCTGTAAAGGACGCCTCCCTGCCTTTGTCTCATTCATGACCTTTAATAGTCTCTTCTAACATGCAGAGATCTGTGTGATCTGTTTCATAGAGTCTAACCAGCCTGTACAGGTAACAACAACAGTCACTGCATCACTGACACACAAACGTCGTCTCTGTCAATAACAACATTCATACATGGAATAAAAACACATCAGTGGATCATTGCTGGAGCTGATGTTGGTGCTCCTGGTGCAAAGGCTCTCAGTTTCCTCCTTGAAATAACATCAGTGGTGGGTCAGCGACATGCTTTCTTTCCCTCTCAGGTTTAAATATCTGGGACTCTCCACCGTTTGGTTTTAGAGCTGAAGAAGCTTCTCTGATGAAACGTCTTCCAGAAACTTGAAGACGTCTCTTTTCTCTCCAAGCTCCTTAGATCACATGACCTGGATGACTGAACCTACAGACATGTTGACCTGGTTTCTAGGTTATATGACAGGTCAGAGGTCAGCGACTGTAACTCAGTTCCTCCTGTTAATGTGAACTCACTGAGTGTTTGTGGTTTACCTCTCAGACTGACTGAAGATGATGATGGAGGAAGAGGAGGACAGAGCAGAGTCTGCAGGGTCCAGCTGTCCGTCTGTGAGGAGTGACCGGTCCAAAGAACGACCTCCAGAGTTCAGTGGTGAACCTGGAGCAACGAGGTCAGAGAGCTGAACTCACTGAGTAACAGAAATAATTCTGCACTGACATTTGTTAGGGGGTCAATATTGAGGAAGGGTACAAGAGGTGATCGAAGAATAACCACACTGATCCGGCCGGGTGAAGTCAAACGATGATTTTAATGAATACACGCGTGGGAAGACCATTCTGTACACAGACAGCAAGTGATCTTCGACTTAATCAAAGCATAAACAGATTTTTATAGCATCAGGGTTTGATTTACTGACGCCCCCTCATGCGTCACAGATACATTTTATACATACGTCAAATCAAAACCACAATGACTTTTAACACAATTTAAAAAGAACGCCGCCGTCGTCTTTATAACAGGTACATCCTGTTACTGCCGGATGCTCGCTTGTCATCCAGACACCTCAGCAGCAGTTCTGCGACAAACTGCTTTTTGCAACCCCAGCAAAACATGATTAAACTTTCACCTATAAATGATTCTCTCTAACTGAGTGTGTGTGTGTGTGTGTGTGTGTGTGTGTGTGTGTGTGTGTGTGTGTTAACCGCAATTGCACCCTACTTCACCTCGCCGACTGGCTCCTGACCTCTCACCAGACAGAGAGACAGAAACCACTCTCGTATATGTAATAATCGAACTGAAACTATGGATATATCATCTGTTAAATAAATGTTTTAATCAAGAACCTCTACTAAAAGTTTAATATAAAAATATGAAGCATATAAAAGATATTAAAAATAACCTGATATAAGTGTTTTGTAAGCATGTACGCAATCCTTCTATGTTCTAGTTTTCCCTCAACATGTATCACCTGAACAGTCGCGTCAGTGAAGCTTCAAACCTTTAAAGAACCTGAACATCAACTCAAATAAGCACAGATATGCATTGTGTATAAAATAGTTATAACTGCACCTGAAATACAAGGTTAACATAATAACTGTATGCATAACATCTTAAGGCCTTCTTAAAGCTATCTGTTACATTGTAAAGCAATGATCATACTACAGATTATATTATGCTGGTAAAATACTTTTGTTCATCCCCACAATCCCCCTTTCGACCTCTGGCAAACCAGAGGTCGATACATACGTCGTTGTTCACTCCTCGGCCCACCCAGCTACTTCCATATCCATCAATGGCATCATGGACATAGGGGCCACCGCCCCAGGGTCCACTGCCTTCGTAATTACCTTTTCTAATAATCTTCGGGCACAAGGAATGAGACAACAACCACAAGTTACCAGAATACCCACTAAAACAGCCAGAGAAAACATAATTGAAAGTGCAAACCCCTTCCACTGTCCGAACACTGAGGTCATCCAGTTCTCCAGCGGGTTGTCAATTCCCGAGTGGTCATGCATGGTCCTAGAGAGACTCTTTAGCCCCTCCAAGGCTCGGGCCACCGAGCCATCTGGAGCAGTGTTATTCGGGATAAAAGTACAACACTGGTCACCGAACATAGCACAAACGCCCCCTTTTTCCGCCAACAACATATCCAGGGCCATTCTATTTTGGATCCCTACTAATGAGGTCGGACCCAACTGCTCCGCTAACCCTTCTATCCCATCTCTGGTAAGGTTAGAGAGCCTCAACAAATTATAGTGAACATAATTGATTCTGTCTACATTTTTGTTCGGGGTCACTGGAAAGAGAGCAGAAATTATTGGAAGATTCTCAAAACCGGCAGCTATTTGGTCTACAAGTTTATATTCACCTGGAACTCCCCTAGGGACCCCTATTGAGTCAATCCAGGTCGGCGAGTTCAGCCTAGGGTCATACGCGTGTGTTCCCTCAGTCCCGCTCTTGGACAGGATATGTCTCTTCCGTCTAGCTGTCAATGTGCGCGTGTTGTGCTGTGGAATGGTTTTTACCTGATTTCCAATTAGCATAAGAGGTGCTCCTAGTCTCACCATCGCGCATGTCCCCACACTTCCCAGAGGAACACGAGCCAAAAGAGTCTTGTGCCCACAGTAATAATAAAGTCCACTTCTAGCCCAAGTTCCTATTAAAGTGTTGGGATGACTTATATTGTTTGTAGTTCTCCCCGTCTGGGTAACAGCGCACCAACTTGGGTCGATTTCTCCCACATCATATGTTACTTTATCTGTGGAGAACTTAAAACACGTATAATTATCTTTTTTCGGCAAAAATGGTCCTGCCTTTGTCCGCTTATCGACTGGAGGAAACAAACTGGACAACACAGTACAGTTTCCAGTACTCACCGCTCCTCTAGTCATTCGCAACATGCAATCATAGCCCCACTTGTCCTCTGGATAGAGTGGAGCGGGCTCTGTGAACAAACGTGGTCTAGCAGAGGCACAAGCAACACAATTAGATACCTCTTGTTCCTTCGCATTTAGAGCCATCCAGTCCAGCCAGAGATTACTGTCACTGAACCCAGTGGCGCGCTCAATTAAATCTTGAGGCTTCAGTCTGGTGTAGTCCACTGCCAGGACTCGTCCATCCTTTGGTTCCTGTTCCTCTGGTACCACATATGACGACCCATTTCCCCTTTTTCCTGTAGAATTTACAACAGAGTCTTTTGGGTTGTTAATCATGTGTTTTTCCTTTTCTTCTCTAACTGGCTCTACGGGATTTACGTGATTGACCTTTTCAAGGAAATTAACTTTAATCAACCCCTTCGGATCAGTTCCCACAGTCTCCACACCCAAAACTAAATACACAGAGTTTTTACGCCGCCAGTTGCCCAGCGACATAGTCAAAGGATTCTTAGACGGACTATAATCTCTTTGAAGTTTCAGCACGTTCTCTGACCCTTGTTCTGACGCTACCCCATTTTCCCCAGTATAACCCTTTACCTGATTCCAGTTCCGACACCAGTTTGCAAAGGGCCGACTTCCTCTCTCACAATGTGTACTCACTGCATAATCCCAACAAACCCACACATTATATCCTCTCCAACTACTATCTGCTCCTTCACACTTAAAAACATCACATAAGTCAAATGTGAATGAAGTTGTGGACCCATTAACATAGTTCAACTCTAAACCACCATATGTACTGAGGCACTCATCCCTTTTACCCGAGACCTCGCGCTTTGATCTCCTTTTTAGCCCTGTATCAACAAACGGTTTCTCTTTTGGTGCTGGACTGAACTGGCCCCTGTGTTCAGACAGTTCGCGTGGGCTTTTCTGCAAAATATAGACAAACAAACATAGGGCCATTATTAATATCATCACAGACATCAAACTGACCATCACAAGCAACATCTTAATCAGTACTCTCTCCTCACGAGCCTCCGGTTCGCGGGGTGGCATTTCGTGATGTGTATTTTATACTTAGCATAAAATTTTTGAAACTTTGTTTCTGTTTTCCTCTTTTTAATTGAACCACCCCTTTTCAAACTCTAAGTTTGTTACCACTCCTTTCTGTAGACGCGGCGATCTCCTCCTAGGCCGCTCTTCTTTCTTCAGCCTTCCAGGTGGACTACTGGTTGGCCCGTTGCACAGGTGAGAGGGTTTATTCTGCCTCTGTTTGTTGACACCTGTGTTCTTTGAGGATGAGTTTTCCTCCACCAAGCTCTCGTGTGCGGGTGCACACTGCGACCAGTGGTACCAGGTGTCGCCTTTCCCTTTCAGCTGGACTGCTGTGGCCGTCCGGGCGGTCACCTCATACGGACCAGTCCAGCGGGGCTCCTTCCACTTTCGCTTAATGACCTTTAGCCACACCGCCTTTGCGTCCGGGACCTCTCCTTTCCCCGTGGGCCTCTCACAAGTGACCTGTTTTGTAAAGCTGGACACAAGAGCTTTCAACTCATTAAAATATTCTGCATGAGACCTGTTGCTTGTCCTGGGCTGCTCCACCGGGACCACTGTCCAGGGTGCTGGAAACTGTCTCCCAGTCAGCAGCTCGTAAGGCGTGAAACCTGTGGATTGGTTAACAGAGCATCTTATGGTCATCAAAGCAATGGGCAGGGCTGCGACCCAATTTAGCCCTGTTTGCGCACAGATTTTAGCCAAGTTGTTTTTCAAATTTAGGTTCATTCTCTCCACCTTCCCCTGCGATTGGGGATGATAAACTGTCCCGAACTTATGTTGCACTCCCAACATCCTCTCAACCTCTTGCAAATCTTTGTTCTTGAAGTGAGTGCCATTGTCCGATCTAATTCTCTTGGGGAACCCATGCCTTGGAATGTAATGATTGATTAAGCACTTAATCACACTTTTCGCGTCTTCACGTTTGGTCGCCCATGCTTCGGGCCATCCGGTCAGAACATCCACACACACCAACAAATACCTCACCCCACCTGGGCCTGTATCAATCATGTCGGTATAATCAATCACGACCTCTTCTCCTGGCCTTTCTGGCATGAGAAACTTACCGGCTTCAGGTTTTACTGCTGGCTTTGGGTTGTGTGCCCCACAAATTAGGCACGTTCTGGCCTTTTCCAGTATCATCCTTCTCAGATCAGGATGCCACCACCGGCACAAGTTTCTCTCCATCTGTTTCACACCCACGTGGCCAAGCCCATGAGCCTCATTCACTTTCTGTTCCGCCATTTTGGCCGTTAAAGCGGGGCGCCCATCTGGCCCCCTCCACAAACCGCCATCTTGCCAGGCTCCTTTGTTTTCCCACACCCCCTTTTCCTCTCGGGATGTCTCCTCCTGAGCCTGTCTGACTTCTTCCATGCTGTTAGTGCTGGTCTCCTCTTCTGGGGTTACCTGCACCATTTGTCTCTGTCCTTTGTAGCCTGCTGCTTCCTTTGCGGCTTCATCAGCTTTCTGATTTCCTTTCGCCACCATACTGTCTGCATGTGAGTGGCCTTTGCATTTTATGATACTTACCTCGTCTGGATCCTCCAGGGCCTTTTCCAGTTCCTCCATTTCCTTCTTGTGACAGATTGGTGCATTAGTGGCCGTTCTGAACCCGGCTCTCTTCCAGTGAGCCAGTTCCACATGAGCTGCTCCAAACGCATATGCTGAGTCAGTGTAGATGTTCACTCTCATGTTCTTAGCCAACCTCAGGGCTCGAGTTAGGGCTATCACTTCAGCTCTCTGGGCCGACTGTTGTCCCTCAATCTTTCCTGCTTCTTTTATCTGAAACTCAGTTCCTACTCTACAGACTACAGCATAGCCGGCTTTCAATCCTTCTTCATCTCTGTGGCAGCATCCATCTGTGAACCAGTCCTCAGCTCCAAGTATGGGCTCTGCCTTCAGGTCTTCCCTGATTTTTCCTTCAACTTGGGCTTTCTTAACACAGTCATGTGGTTCTCCTGACCCCATTAAATCTGCCATATTGATTCCTTCATGTGTGAATGTCAAATTTGGCGCATCTAAAATTTTGCTCAACCTCTGTTGCGTCAGTGGGGTCATTGTGAATGCCTGTGAGTTCACATACGCCACTACACTGTGTGTGGTAAGCACTTTCAGTGGGTGTTCCCTCACTATGTGTGCTGTTTTCTGAATTATTTTTGCTACTCCTGCTGCGTGTTGTGTGCATGTGGGATGCCTTGCTTCTGTTGAATTTAATCTTATGCTGACATACATAAGCACATCTCTACCGCCCCCTTTTTTCTGAAACAATACACCATTTACAACTCCATTTGTTTCTGAAACATCAAGGTAAAATGACTCATCGTAGTTAGCTGTGGCCAGATCTGTGGCTCTTGACAAATCCTGTTTTAGTGAAATGAACGCTGTCTCTGTGTCTGGCGTCCAAGGCAATTCAGCCTTAAGATTTCGAACGCCGACTTTCTTGATCAGGTCCCTTAAAGGGGCGGTTTTGCCAGCATAGTTCGGGATGAACTGCCTGCTGTAACCTGTCAAGCCAAGAAAAGAAAGCAACTCCTTCACAGTTCTTGGTTTTGGATGTGTCAGAATTTGGTCTCTGTGTGTGTCCATTAACCCCACTGATCTGTGTGCGATCACCCGGCCCAGAAATGTTACCTCTGGTCGGACCAACTGCAGTTTTTCTTTACTTACTTTGAAGCCACACTCCGCCAATCTGTTCAACACCACAAGCGATGCTGCTGTACAGGCCGCTGCTGACGGGGCTGCAATAAGAAGATCGTCAACATACTGTGTCAGTGTACAACCCTCCGGCAGTTGACATGGCGACAGTGCATCTTTCAGCACCTGATTGAAAATGCCTGGTGAGAGTGCAAAGCCTTGTGGCAAGCGTGTGTACCTAAATTTCCGGCCTCTGTATGTGAATGAGAAAATGTCTCTGAGTGACTCGTGCAGGGGGAGACAAAAGAATGCATTTGCTAGGTCAATACAGGTGAACCACTTTTGGTCCCAGGTAATTTCGGTCAGAGCTGTGTACGGATTTGGTACGGGCGCAGTGTCAGTCCTCAGTATCGCGTTAATCGCTCTCAAATCATGTGCCATACGGTACTTCCCTGTTCCATGTTTCTCCACTGGCAAAATAGGTGTGTTCCAAAATGAACATGAGGGCTCAAGCACTCCTGCCTTCCACAGCCCTTCAATGGTTTCAGCTATGCCTTCCTCTGCTTCAGTTTTGTGCTTATACTGTGGTCTGTTAATTGGTGTGTCAGACTTCAGCCGGAACAGGACAGGCGAACAGTTAGCTAAACCTACATCTGTGGGCCCTGCGGACCACAAAGTGTCAGGCAATTTTGAGAGCTCAGCTACTGCATCAGGATGATCCGTTCTTTCCCTGCCATGTATTCTGGAGATTTCTTTATGTTCTAAGATCACTGCATCGTTGGACAAACAAGTTATGCGATATATTTTACATTTTGGTGCATACCAGACATCTGGAATTTGGGTGCTTTGCCAGCATGCGTTGTCCAGCGCCCGCTTGACCATCGGTCCCAGATCTCTTGCCCCATGACCCTCATGGACCGCCAAGGTAATGTGAGGGGCTGAATCCTCTCCCACATTATACCAAGGCAGTTGTTCATCAGTAAATTTCACAGCCGCGGCCACACCTTCTGGTCCAACATAAATGTTATGTGTTCGCACATTCCACGTCTGTCCCTCAAGATCAGACTGGAACTGTTCCCGATAGATATTGTTATCTTCCCTATCATAAAAGAGTGTGACGTGGAAAGGATCTCGCGGCGGGGAATAGACGGCCAGGCTCATTATCCAGGGTTTCCACAGCTGATAATGTTTCAGAATGCCTTCTTCCACTAGCCTCCCCCAGTAGATTTCGGCAGTGGCTTGTTCAGAGTTCTGGACTAGGTATTGAGTCTTTGAAGGTGATCCCAGGCACGGGAATTCTTTTCCTCCAGGCAGAGTAACAGTCAGTCCATCTGCTGAGCACATGATCGTGGCTCCCAGCTTCACGAGCAGGTCCCTGCCCATGAGATTTACAGGCACCTGTGAGGACACCACATATTGGTGTTTCAAAGTCTGTTGTCCCAGCTTTGTCAATGCTGGATCTGTCAACGGCAGAGTCATCGGAATCCCGGAGAAGCCCACCACATTAACTGTGTGACAGGAGAGTGTTGCACTGTCTGGTGTGTCTTTCAGTGTTGAGTACGTTGCCCCAGTGTCCACCAGGAAGGGCAATTCTGCACCTTCTACTGTCATTGGCAGCATGGGATCTGCCGTCCCCACGCTGTTCGGTCTCTCCGGGCTCCGTCAGTATTGCTCCCCCTCCCAGCCCCAGTCAGCTACTGGGTACTGGGGAACTGGTGCTGCATTCGGGTTTGGAGCTTGATGTGCTCCCCTGTAGGCAGCTCTTTGTCTTGGACCTCCTCGTGCCTGGGATTGATAGCCTCGCCCCTGATAATTTTGTGGCGGTTCAGGGCATTCTCGGGCCCAGTGTCCTTCTGCTCCACATCTCAGACACGCAGTCCAAGACACACTGCCAGGATTCCCCGGATTCCGAGCCCTTTGTCCTCCCCTCGCGGATCCACCACGCCCTCTCTGCGATCCACCGGTCCCCCAATTCCCTACTGGTTGACGCTGCCTTGGTGCATTGACGGGCCAACGGTCATCAGGGTAGAGACCCGGATCCAGATCTGGCCAGTCAGGCACAGGATCCGGCTGGGGCCTTGCCACCATTATTTTCTTTGCGCTCTCTTTATCCTCTTTCTGTTCTTTTTTCTTCGCGTTATGTTTTTCGCGAGCCTCACCCAGCTGTAGCCTAAGCAGCTGCGCCTGTACTTCCTCTAACTCTTTCTTTTGTTTGTTCGCGAAATCCTGTTCCTGCTGGAGTCTGTGGGTCACATGTCTCTCCCACTGCACGGAATCTGCAACGGCAAAATCTGGGTTCTTTTCTAAGTCAATGGCAACTTGGTTGGGCAGCCCTGCCAGCACAGCCGAACGGAACCACGCTCTACTTTCTCCCTCCTTCCCCGGATGTATTCCTGTCTCTGACAGCCATTGTTCCTTGGCTTTAGCTAAAAACTTTCTGGGTGTGTTTTTGGGATCCCAAATAATTTTTGGAATAGCTCCAGTGTTAGGGGTTGGGTACTTCTCCCGGACTGCATCTGCTAACACACTCTGCACCTCATGGTATGGCAGGTCATTTGCGTATCTGGTTGTTCGAGCTATCTCCTCTACATCTGCTAACCCACCACCCAGCATACAACGTCCAGCCAAGGCCCGAAAATCGCCCACAGCAAGTTCGTCTCCTTCGGTCAGTGCGCCCAGCTTTCTCAGCCAACTAGCTCCTCCCTCAGTTATTGGTGGAAGTTGTTTAACCAACGCTTCCAAATCTCTTACCTTATATGCGCGATAAACTGGTTCATTCTTTGGACCTGCTATTAAAGGCAGATTTAAACCAGGGTCAGCAGCTCCCCGTTCAAAACTCACTTTTCTACTCTTCCTCAACTTTCCTTTTCCCTTTGAGCTCTTAAATATGGGCCGTCTCTGCGCTTGGTCTCTCTTCACAGTTCTTTTCCTCAAGATTAGGCTTGTACTTGGTTGGGGCTCAGCTTCTTCTCCGTCTTCGTCCTCCTCATCGGCCTCTTCTTCTGGTGAAGTCACACAGTCTTCGTTCTCCTCTTCTGACACTCCCTTCATTACTCTCCGCTTTACGACATCCAATGCCTTTAATGCCTCTATTAGCGCACGTGGGGCGTCATGCATTTGTCCATACACCTCTCCTTCCCAGGGTTCTCCCTTAGTTGTGTCCCCTGGTGGTATCTTGTCCTTTATTCTAGACGTCCTTTTGGCCTCTCTATCCTGCTTTAGCTGTTCCACTGTAGATACTTCGGCCCGTATCATGTTTCCAGTATCCAGCAAACTGGGAGGCGAGGTCGAGCCTTCATCTGCAGCTGAGGCTATCATTCTCCCTCCCATGTTTTGGGACTGGCATTCTGCTGCCCTTGTCCCTCCTTCGGGGATGGTTCGAGGTGTAGTAGTATACTCAACATCTACTATTCCTCCAAGGACAGCTCCAGTCTGTCCGTCTGGACCGCGAACTTGTCCCCCTGTAAGGGTCATTACAGGCATGACATACGGTGGTGGTGGGGCACTAGGCGTCAATGCGGCCCAAGGATATAGTTTCGGTGTGTAATACCTGTTAGCTTCTTCTACCTTCGGAGTCAATTCATTCACTTGGTCCTCTAGCTTTTTGTTTTCCTCCTTCAGGTGTTTCAAAGCCTCCATTATACTCACCATGTCTCCTGATTTTCCTGTGTCATCCTCCTCCTCCATCATCCAGGAAGAGGCTGCCCTCCACAGGAACAGCCACTTACAGCACTTGGCATGAGTTTCTTTTAGGTGCTTAATTTCTCCTCTGGCTTTCCTGTTCACTGAACGTCCCTCGGACTCCTCTTCTAATTGTTTCAATCTCTGTTCACATCTCTCTCCTTCAGTTTTTAACACCAAGCTCAGAGCTATTTTGTCACCCAGCCCTTTCTGTTGGGATGTAATGAGTTTGCTTACCTCAACCTCCATTGCTTGGCACTCCTTCTCTGCTGATTTTAATTCTCCAGGGGAAGCCAAACGAATAGCTTTCTTAAGCTGTTCAAGCTGATCCTTCAGAGGTTTATATCCCCTTTTCCCACTAGGTGTCGCACCCGAGCTGTCAGCCATTCTCTGAAACACAAACTTACCTCTTCAAATGACGTTGGTCGACTCCGCCTTCTAGGTCTAGGTCACCCAGACACACTTAGCTTTCGGTTTCAGAATCCGTCTCGCTGTTTTCGCAATCACTGGCTCCTCTTCCCCTGCTCGGTGACACACAAAGTTTAACCCAGCACTTTAGACGCTGTCCTCGCGTTCTCAAACGTTGACACTCAATCAAAATTGTTCGCACTCAAAGTGTTAATATATGAAACCAGCAACTCTTATGCGCAACGCGCTCACCTCCATATACTTACCTCTCTCCCATAGTTCCTCTGATTAGTGTTTTTCATTTATTTTTAACCCATTAGCGACGCGTCCCTTATACTTTTTACAGCAACACACCCTCAGGCGTCCCTCAACTTATCCCGTACTAATAAATCTAAAACCAAGAAACCTTACAATATATCAAAGCTTTCTCCGTTTCGCACAGCCTGCCACATGTTTAACAAAAACAGCGCTGCCCGAGAGGGCTCCCATATATCAATGTGGTCGTTCTCACAAATTTCAAGCAAACCCTCGAATAAAACAAAACAACGACCCAGGCAGGCTTCCAATTCAGCCTCCTCTATCTCTATGCACACTGAAAAATCATGGGGTGACTCCTCTGTCTCCCCGTGCCCCACACAATTCACCTCCAGACGATCCCCTACAATTGAAATTTCAATCTGATATGACGCAGAAATTAGCATTCCCTTATTTATGTGTAACTATATGTAACCTGAATTTTCTCTCTTTTATCAAATAACAAAGGTTATCTTTAAGATTCGTTATTGACCTACTAATTGTGTTGCATTTTTGGTATCAGTGGTAAACTGCCCCTGAAAAGTCCACTTTATTGCGTGCTCATTGAGTTACTCCTATCAAAGCTATTTAACAAGTTCAATTTACACATACTCATTTATCTGTCACGCTTATTAGTGGCTCATGGTTGCTTAAAGCCTATGTCTGACTTGACCACAGAGTTAGAGCATCATTCAATCCTTTCAGGATGACCACTCCACTTACTCTGCATCCAGACAGCTCATAAATTAACAGCACTTTCAGACTGTAACCCTTTTTGGTAACATTACACTTTTATTTCTTGTTTAAACCTTCAAATCCACGCTGGTTTTAAACACAAACAATTCTTATATTCTACTTAAAAACGCCGTCACCATTCATATATTCACAACCATCATTCAAACTCTATTTACAGTGTTGTTATCTAATAAGCCAGCATTTTAATCACAGACATTTAACCACATTTGCAAACAATACTTATAGCGCTGAATAACACACGAAACCGAAAGCACAATCCTCTCATGCGCTCCGCAGCAGTTGCCTCATTTGCATGTACACACACACACTCCGTCTAAAAATAGCAGCAGGCAGTCAGTGCATTACTGACTTGACACACAGCCTCCTCTCACACCAAATTCTCTTATTTATATTACACAGACGTCTTCTATTTACAATTACTGTCAGATCTGTCAGCTTTAGCGCCTAAACAATTTCGAAAAATTTAAGTTAACGGTCTAACCGATAAAGTCCAACTTTTTTGTGATCAATTAACCAGTATCTGTCCAACAGTTTCTGGCCTCATCTCTAAGATCCCTAACTCAATTTAAGAGTGTCCAACACCCAAGGTCCAACCTTTGCTGCCCAAAAAAGCGCAGATACCGTTCCAAACGGTAAAGTGGTCCAACCACTGGCTATTTTGGAGGTTCCCAAGTTCTCCCCGGTTGCCGACCGTACTAACCCTATTCGCCGATAGGTCAGGGCCAAGCGTCCTTGGCCAGGAGGGAGCGTTACCTCCGAGAACTGCGCTTCCTACCAGTCCAACTGGCGTTCTTGAGTAATTTATAATACTTTGGAACAACAGTAAAACACCCAACAAAGTGTAAGACTGAAGCAGGTCCAACCTTATAACCAAAAAATAACCAAATTCCCTAACATACTAAAATCATTTCCAGCAGTCCAACTGCTTTCCGCGGTCCAACCGCATTAAATCCTTTTAGCGGTCCAACCGCATTCAATCATTTCCAGCAGTCCAACTGCTTTAAATCCTCAGTACTGTCATAAGATTCTCATCAAAATCAAAGCAGACATTCACCGGTAATTTCAGTGAGCGGACTTTTAATTTTCACAGCCCAATTTGACACATTTTGGAAATAATTCAACAGGTAGTGTCTTACCTTTTTAGATATGATGCGCCGGCGTGCGTCCACTCACTTTTGACCACCGGTCAAGTCTGCCCGTCTGACCACCTCGGACCCCGGATTTCTCCGTCCAAACCTCCAACTCATTCTCCCTCCTCAATAACCGGACGAGCCCCCAAAATGTTAGGGGGTCAATATTGAGGAAGGGTACAAGAGGTGATCGAAGAATAACCACACTGATCCGGCCGGGTGAAGTCAAACGATGATTTTAATGAATACACGCGTGGGAAGACCATTCTGTACACAGACAGCAAGTGATCTTCGACTTAATCAAAGCATAAACAGATTTTTATAGCATCAGGGTTTGATTTACTGACGCCCCCTCATGCGTCACAGATACATTTTATACATACGTCAAATCAAAACCACAATGACTTTTAACACAATTTAAAAAGAACGCCGCCGTCGTCTTTATAACAGGTACATCCTGTTACTGCCGGATGCTCGCTTGTCATCCAGACACCTCAGCAGCAGTTCTGCGACAAACTGCTTTTTGCAACCCCAGCAAAACATGATTAAACTTTCACCTATAAATGATTCTCTCTAACTGAGTGTGTGTGTGTGTGTGTGTGTGTGTGTGTGTGTGTGTGTGTTAACCGCAATTGCACCCTACTTCACCTCGCCGACTGGCTCCTGACCTCTCACCAGACAGAGAGACAGAAACCACTCTCGTATATGTAATAATCGAACTGAAACTATGGATATATCATCTGTTAAATAAATGTTTTAATCAAGAACCTCTACTAAAAGTTTAATATAAAAATATGAAGCATATAAAAGATATTAAAAATAACCTGATATAAGTGTTTTGTAAGCATGTACGCAATCCTTCTATGTTCTAGTTTTCCCTCAACATGTATCACCTGAACAGTCGCGTCAGTGAAGCTTCAAACCTTTAAAGAACCTGAACATCAACTCAAATAAGCACAGATATGCATTGTGTATAAAATAGTTATAACTGCACCTGAAATACAAGGTTAACATAATAACTGTATGCATAACATCTTAAGGCCTTCTTAAAGCTATCTGTTACATTGTAAAGCAATGATCATACTACAGATTATATTATGCTGGTAAAATACTTTTGTTCATCCCCACACATTATAATCAGTGTTGACTCTGGTTGATTGTCTGACTGTGTTTGTGAGCTGAGAGGAAATGAAAATGAGTTTGTAACAAAAATCAGTTTTGTCCAGTTTTCCTGTAAAAAGCTGAACTCTAATCTAAGAGGATGTTACTGACAGGAAACAGCTGCATTATCTGCAGTCTGTGTGATCACAGCTGCTTCAATCATGTTTGTGTCTGCAGAGGTCAGAGGTCACAGTCTGCAGGGTCCAGCTGTCCGTCTGTGAGGAGTGACTGGTCCAAAGATCTACCTCCACTCTTCAGTGGTGAACCTGGAGCAACGAGGTCAGAGAGCTGTGATGACTCCTTCACATGTTTGTGTTTCCTGGATAAATATGACCTGAAACATCCTCAGATTGTTACAAAGATCCATTAAAAAGAAAACAATGAAAGAGAAAAGATCCAAATGTTCCACTTGGTCATTTGCTGTTTGAGGACAGTGATGCTCATATCTGTGGGGAAAGTGTGACCTGAGTGGGTTCATGTTGGTCTTTAAAGAACAGAGCTGCTCTGATTCTCTTTGTGTCTGATCTGTTAAACAGTCTGAGAGGTCACACAGAGACCCAGCAGCTAAAGCCTGGATCATACTGGCTGCTGTTACTCCATCAGGACAACACTGAACCACAGTGGTGTGGATGTAGTGGATAAATCCCACCATACTGATGCTCAGAGTTAACCACAGGGAACAAAACCAGATGTTACCTTCAGATTGTGACCTTTGGAGTGGACGATGCAGATTTCAATAGAGAATAAATGTTGTTGTTTTTCAGCTGTGAAGAAAGAATCTAATTTTCTGAACTTAAGAATTTATGATGCTGGAAACAACATGGAGACTATAACACAACATTTCCACTGTGTTCATAGAATGAATGTAAAACTGTCAGACATTCATTAAATATGCAAAATGTCTACAGAAGCATCAGAGGGTCAGACGTGAAGCACTCAGTGATTTTGATCAAATGACTCATCAGTTATTGATCTGTACTACACTGATCTACCACGTTAGTAAAGCTGGTGTTCTGGTGGTGGAGGGAGACTCGGATCATGTTCTGGTTTTGGAGCAGTGATCTGCTGATGGTTCAGTTTGATGAGCTTCTTCAAAATCATCCCTGACATCACCACTGAAAGGACGTCCATGAAAACAGACTGAAAATTACTGATATGTTCACAATCTGAGAGTTTAAAACTTGACAGACTTGATTCAGATGAAGTTATTTGAGCAGAAACTCCTGGATCTTTATCCTGTGTTGATCTAATCCTTCATGGTTCCTCCACAGAGTGGACCAGCAGAGCTCAGAGGTTCCCAGTGGTCAGTCTGCCCAGCAGCATCAAACACAGCTGGACTCCATATTTATGGTCTGTACATGTACAACAACTACTTTATTATTAGTATTAATAATAATACATTTATTTATAGGTCCCTTTCAGAACACCAAGGACTCTGTGGACTAAACGACCAAAAGAAACAAACTTTGAAACCAGACGGTGCAAATGTGATCACAGGGAAACGTTTTAAACATCGAGGCTTTAAACAAAAACCAAAGTGAAACAGTTTGTAGTCGAGATCAGTGGGAATGAAGCTGAATAACTGTTTCTTCAATATCTTTGAGCTCTTAAAAAAGAAAAACTAGCTGAAAGTCTGGCTGCTCTTATGAAAAGTACAGAGAAATGATGGGTCGCTCAACGCTTGTGCACAATATAGGAGTTTAAATAAATCTGAAGAATAACTCAAAGTCCTACAATCTTACTGAGAAAATCATCAACAGCTAACTATCTTTGTGCCCCCTTTTCCCTGTTCATGCCCTATCGGCCCCCCTGGCTAAACTTTGCTAGATCCGCCCCTGCACAGTTACCAGCCGTCAGCTACGTAGAAAAAGATCCTGGTGTAGAAAGTAATATTAAATAAATTCTAACCACAGCTTATCAAGCTTAAACGTGCTGCTGTTGTTCAGCCGCTGGTTTCCTCTTTCTGGTGCAAAGTGGGCCAAAAACAAAGAAGAGAGACGGACTCGCGACAGAAAAGCCGATCAGCTGATCATTGATCAGTTTCATGATTGAAGTAGCAGCAGGAGAAGGACAGAGAGAGGCAGTCGCTCCATATATCTGTTGTTAAGCTTAACACTGGAATGCTTTACAAACATTCAGAGATGAACTTACACACTTGCTTTACTTCTCTCTGGGAAAACTTCCTCGGAGATGAAATGCCGGGTTGTTAGCGAAGCTACAAATACACACAGCCGCTCTATCACGTGAGCACACTGCTCCGACGTGCTACGGTTATGAGCCGAGTTACGCCGTGTCGCAAGTTCTGTGAGGTGCTTTTTTGATATTTAATGGATCGGATTACATTTTTTATTCCTCTCCGTTATCCGATCCAGTAATTTAGGTCGGTATCGGACCGATACAGATACGTAATATCGTAATATCTACCTTTAAGACCAGTTGTCTGTATGAGTCACCTGAAACATCTCCAAGTTTCTGGCTTCGATTCTCAACCTGTTGGTAGTTCAGCTCTGAACACCAGTGAAATGTTTCTCCCACTGAAATCGCTGCATTCATATGAACAGAATCCATGCTTTGAGATCATGGAGTTGTGGAGAATGTCTCAGTTAACCCTTTAAGACCTACCATAGAACCAAGTCCGCCAGAGCTTATATTATATTTTTACATGCTGTGGAGCCATTTTTGGGAGCATTTCAAGTTGCTATACATCAATACAACCATTATAGCCTAAATTTTAATAATATGTATTCATTAAATGCATAGTAATTACATAAATTGCAAAAAAGTGCAATAAACTACAAAAAATTTGAAAATCGTTTTTGTTTTTTTAACATATATTTGTAGTTAGAGAAATTTAAGAGGCTTATCCCTCAAAACTGTAAATACAAAAAAGTTGCACAAAATAGTTTCCCACCACAGGAAATTTATTTTGAGTGTCTTCATAGTTTTATTTTTGAAATACACCAATTTTTATACACTGCAGGAAAAACGAAAATAAATATTATACTGCAAATTTGCAAAAAAACAGCATATGCATCAAAATAAACTATTTCCAGCAGTGCAATATTAGTCCTAAGCATCCCAGAAACGACACAGAAAATCATAAAGTCAAAGATAACTTTTAAAAAGAGCAGTATAGGCCCTGAGGCCCTGATGGCAAAAAAGACTACATTTCAGTCAAACCTATAATTGGTAAAGAGTTCGTGGATGATATGCCCCTTGATGGTAAAGAAGTGGATGTTGTGTGGACTAAAGTTCAGAGTGGTGGGTCATTCATAAATATTCTGTTCCAGCTGCTGGAGGACAACATCATCACTTTTGTGAAGAACGAGCTGAAGAAGATCCAGAAGGTTCTGAATCCAAATAAGCCCCAGTGCTTGGAGTTTCAGAGGGAGGATGATGAGCAGAGGAGAAACAGCAGAGAGGCATTTGTGAAGATCACAGTGGACTTCCTGAGGAGAATGGAGCAGGAGGAGCTGGCTGACCGTCTGCAGAGACGTAAGAGGATTTATCTAAAGATTTAAGCTGCTGGATAAATGAGAGACTTGTGACACCAGTGTGTTCAGTCATTTCTCAGTGGGTCAGAAATTGTCATCAGCATTTTGTAAAATATGATTGTTAAAGTTGTATTTTTATTATTATTATTCAGAACTTCCAGCTGCAGTTTGTCATCGTAACCTTAAGTCTAAGCTGAAGAAGAAGTTCCAGTGTGTGTTTGAGGGCATCGCTAAAGCAGGAAACCCAACCCTCCTGAATCAGATCTACACAGAGCTCTACATCACAGAGGGAGGGACTGCAGAGGTCAATGAGGAACATGAGGTCAGACAGATGGAAACAGCATCCAGGAAACCAGACAGACCAGAAACAACAATCAGACAAGAAGACATCTTTAAAGCCTCACCTGGAAGAGACGAACCAATCAGAACAGTGCTGACAAAGGGAGTGGCTGGCATTGGGAAAACAGTCTTAACACAGAAATACAGCCTGGACTGGGCTGAAGACAAAGCCAACCAGGACATCCAGTTCATATTTCCATTCACTTTCAGAGAGCTGAATGTGCTGAAAGAGGAAAAGTTCAGCTTGGTGGGACTTGTTCATCACTTCTTTACTGAAACCAAAGAAGCAGGAATCTGCAGCTTTGAAGACTTCCAGGTTGTGTTCATCTTTGATGGTCTGGATGAGTGTCGACTTCCTCTGGACTTCCACAAAACTACAATCCTAACTGACCCTAGAAAGTCCACCTCAGTGGATGTGCTGCTGATAAACCTCATCAGGGGGAAACTGCTTCCCTCTGCTCGCCTCTGGATAACCACACGACCTGCAGCAGCCAATCAGATCCCTCCTGACTGTGTTGGCATGGTGACAGAGGTCAGAGGGTTCACTGACCCACAGAAGGAGGAGTACTTCAGGAAGAGATTCAGAGATGAGGAGCAGGCCAGCAGCATCATCTCCCACATCAAGACATCACGAAGCCTCCACATCATGTGCCACATCCCAGTCTTCTGCTGGATCACTGCTACAGTTCTGGAGGATGTGCTGGAAACCAGAGGGGGAGGACAGCTGCCCAAGACCCTGACTGAGATGTACATCCACTTCCTGGTGGTTCAGGCCAAAGTGAAGAAGGTCAAGTATGATGGAGGAGCTGAGACAGATCCACACTGGAGTCCAGAGAGCAGGAAGATGATGGAGTCTCTGGGAAAACTGGCTTTTGATCAGCTGCAGAAAGGAAACCTGATCTTCTATGAATCAGACCTGACAGAGTGTGGCATCGATATCAGAGCAGCCTCAGTGTACTCAGGAGTGTTCACACAGATCTTTAAAGAGGAGAGAGGACTGTACCAGGACAAGGTGTTCTGCTTCATCCATCTGAGTGTTCAGGAGTTTCTGGCTGCTCTTCATGTCCATCTGACCTTCAGCAACTCTGGAAAAAATCTTCTTGAACAGAAACAAATAACCTCCAAGAGTTTTAGCTTTTTAAACCAAAAAGAATCTTTTCACCAGTGTGCTGTGAACAAGGCCTTACAGAGTCCAAATGGACACCTGGACTTGTTCCTCCGCTTCCTCCTGGGTCTTTCACTGCAGACCAATCAGAGTCTCCTACGAGGTCTGCTGACACAGACAGGAAGTAGCTCACAGACCAATCAGGAAACAGTCCAGTACATCAAGAAGAAGCTCAGTAAGAATCTGTCTGCAGAGAAAAGCATCAATCTGATCCACTGTCTGAATGAACTGAATGATCGTTCTCTAGTGGAGGAGATCCAACAATACAGGACTTCAGGAAGTCTCTCCACAGGTAAACTGTCTCCTGCTCAGTGCTCAGCTCTGACCTTCATGTTACTGTCATCAGAAGAAGATCTGGATGAGTTTGACTTTAAGAAATACTCTGCTTCAGAGGAGGCTCTTCTGAGAATGCTGCCAGTGGTCAAAGCCTCCAACAAAGCTCTGTAAGTAAACATGAACTCATTGCTTAAAATCTTATAATCGATAAAAATCTTAAAACCATGGGAAATAAATCAGAAATACTGAGTTCAAAGAACAGTTAAAAAACATAAAAATAGTGAATTAAATTATTATCATTCACTCGGTAAATATTTTTCAGTCCAGCAGGTCGTGTCAGTATTTCTGACACATTTTTGTCTATATCTTTTATCAAAGTACAATCCAGGCCCAGCCAATAAGAACATTAGCTCTGATCCTTCAGCCCCTCTGACAGATTTATTATTGTCAGCTTGTTCACGTCTCCAAATCCAGCAGTTTGTTTTTTTTTATCTCACTTTCAGTGCACACTCTCCCTTTTTTATTATAAATCTCTGCTGTGACTGTCCTGTTTTCATCCAGGATGGAGGGAAAACTTGGGCTTCATAATTGAAATTGCCACTCAGGTCCTGTTTCTTGACAGTATTCATATCTAACTGTAAGGCTTCCATAACCAGTGTTCCCACAGAATTACAGTGGGTTCTCTCTGGGTCCTCTACAGTTTCTTTCCACTGTCCACAGACATGCAGTTAGATTACCTGGTGATCTAAACTTCATGCAGGTGTGTGTGTGAGAATGGTTGTCTTTCCCTCTGTGGGCTTAGTGGAAGAGACTGGATGGATCTCTGCTTTGTCTTTGATATATCCTGACAGCAAACATTCTCCATGAAGTCTGCATTTCAGCTCATCTCCTTTATACACACCTTTAACAGGAGGAGTTTTATACAGCTAGTGTTTAAAATCCAGTGTTACTCACAGTTAAATAGCATAACAATTACTGAATTAGTAAGATTTTCTAAAATAATTGTTTTAGTTAATATTGTATGATAGTGTACACAGAATTATTAGCTCAGTAGGCAGAGTGGTCGCCCCATGATCATAAGGTCAGGGGTCGAATCCACCGAACAGCTACCTTGATGGTACCCCTGAGCAAGGTACCATCAAGGTACCAATCGTGTGCACTGGACTGGTAGCACTCATAGTGTCATAGGTTTTTTTTTTTTTTTTTTTTTTAAAAAGGTTTAACATATAAACAAATTTAATTTGATCACATATATTGTTTTTTGTTTTGTTTTGTTTTTTCCCTCTCTCTCTCAGACTGAGCAGCTGTAACGTCTCAGAGGAAGGCTGTGAAAATTTGTTGTCAGTGGTCAGCTCCCAGTCCTGTAGTCTGAGAGAGCTGGACCTGAGTACCAACAGCCTGAAGGCTTCAGCAGTAAAGCTTCTGTCTGCTGCAGTGGAGAGTCCACACGCCAAACTGAATATTCTGAGGTCAGATCAATTTGTATTCTGTTTAGTTCTGTTTGTTTATATGTTTGATATTTGGTTTTGTTTACATCAACTAACAAAAATAATCAATAATTTAACCAGTAAAGGTAAACTTTATCCAGTTATCCTTGTTTCATAGCATTTTTATTCATTTTTAAGTTAAGGTAAACTTATACTAACCTGCTCAGCACAAGACAATAAGCTATTGCACCCTGATTACACTTTAACAACAATCTTTATTCATGTTTTTATCTTCAGACTTAACATCTGTGAACTCTCAGAGGAAAACTGTGAAGCTCTGTCCTCAGTTCTCAGCTCGCAGTCCTCTAGTCTGACAGAGCTGGACCTGAGTATCAGAAAGCTGCAGGATTCAGGAGTGAAGCTTCTGTCTGTTGGACTACAACATTTAAACTGTAAACTGAATACTCTGAGGTCAGATCAGAAAACATTTTGTTGTTAGAATTATTAATTAAAGTTCATATATATGATGTTGTTTCTTAGTATGTTTATGTTTCCTCTAAAAATAGAAAGTCAAGATTTAATGTTGTGAAATGTATTAACAAACTCTACATGAGTATTTCTTGTATAGACTGTCTTGTATTTTTCAGACTGGGTGGCTGTAACCTGTCAGAGAGAAGCTATGAAGCTCTGTCCTCAGTCCTCAGCTCCAAGTCCTCCAGTCTGAGAGAGCTGGACCTGAGTAACTCTGACCTGCAGGATTCAGGAGTGAAGCTTCTGTCCTCTGGACTAAAAAGTTCACAGTGTGCAGTGGAAACTCTCAGGTCAGGATTCAAACTTTTCCACAGATGATCATTTGAAATGTGACTTATATTATTGTATAAACAGGTAACCTTTATACAGCTGTCAAGTGAACTTTTATTTACATTTGAGTGGATAATTGGACTCTCAATTACTTTCAAAAGTAATTGGCGACTACTGATTGGTTTGGTGTTTGTTTTTTATTCACAGTACTTACAGTACATCTCAAAATGAGATGTTTATCTTTTCTTCTACAACACTTGGAGCCACCATATCTTCTTGCTTCATTTATTCATTACAGTTTGATTTAAAGAATATTAGACTCGTAACATAATAAATATATTTATTTCACTTCTTCTTGAGAGAAAGAAAGGGATGACTGGGTGAGCTCCAGTGGTTCATCCCAGCAGAGAGAGCAGCACACTGGGCTGCAAGGATTTTAGGTTTTATTGTTTTACACAAGGTTTAAAAGTGAATGTCCACCATTGAATTGCAGAAAATGTTATTGAGCTAATACTGATGTAGTTGTTATCTTTGGTAAGGAGAGGTTGGAGGAAGGATGAGCACAGTCAGGCCTAAATATGCTCTTAATAATAATAATAATGGATTGCATTTATATAGTGCTTTTCGAGACCCTCAAAGACCCTTTACAATTCCACTATTCATTCACTTTCACATTCACACACTGGTGGAGGCAGCTACAGTTGTAGCCACAGCTGCCTTGGGACAGACTGATCACCATCGGCCCCACTGGCCAACACCAGTAGGCAGTAGGTGAAGTGTCTTGTGTTCCAAGGACACAACGACCAAGACAGAGCTGGGGATCGTACCGGCAACCTCCTGGTTACAAGATGAGCTTCCCGACCCCCTGAACCACGGTCTTATCCTCCAGTTCTGTGTTGATGATAATCACATAACAGGAGAGCAGCTGGGCATCCAGTGGAAGTGTGATGGAAATCAAAATCCTGAATTGGATTCGGTGCGGTCGCGTTACTATTTTTCAACAAACAGACGGTTGAAGCTGTGTTTAGCTTACCGCATCTTATATCAGCTGCACGGAAGTAGCTGTAAGTAATCTGGGTGCTACAGCTTTAAGCAGCTGCATGCACTCCCGCGGACGGCGATCACTTTTGGCACAACACCTGGAGCTAAGGGGGCAAAACAATGGCATGAGTGCTGCTGTTTGACTGAGGAAGAATAAAGTAGTTATGGTAAGCCAATCACATGACCACTTCAAGATGACAAAGCAACAAGGTGACATATACCAGTTTTTAAATTGTGTTGATAGGCCACGTAAAACCAGAGTCATGATAAACAATATATACGCTGCGTTTTTTTCCTCGATAGTTTCGTCACTTTTACTGTCTAAGGACAGCACAGCAAGCACTCTCTGCTTATGAGCAAAAAAAACCAAAATCCTCCCTTTCCTGTTGGTGGAAAAATGCACCATGTCGACCAATCAAAAAAATGATATAGCAACATGACATTTGGTTGTTTAGGAAGAGGGGGAAGTTTTAGGAGTGACGGTGTGAGATGTGAGAGATTTGTGACGTTTAACTTATTTGGGGTGTGTGGATAGTATGTTGTGTTGTGTAGTTAGTGTGTAGGGGAAAAAAAGAACACAAAAAGGAAGAAAAAAAGTTACTGTGGAGTGGATAGTTTTATGTTGTCTGTCAGAACAACGAGGCAGTTGCTGAATGTTAAGTGCCTTGAGGTGACTGTTGTGATTTGGCGCTATATAATGTTACGGTTCGGCGTTGGCAGTGTATTGTTTTAGGCGTTTTGTTTTGACGTGACTGTTATGTGTTTCCTGTTTTACTTTGAAAGTCTGTGTTATCTTAGTGTGTCCAGTTTACGTTTCCCTGTCTCGTCAGTTCTGCGTTGCCCCAGCTGTGTTTCCCTCTTGTTGTCCATTTCCTGATTGCTCCCTCTAGGTATTTAAACCCTGTGTTTCAGTGTGTCATGGTTCGCGATCTCCCCCGTGTTGTAAATAGCTGTAAATAGATTTTTCGATACTTTCGTTTTGGGATTTTGGTGGAGAGCCTTAGTGGTTTTTTTTGTGTGTTTTTTTTTCCTTATTTTTATTTTTCCTGTGTTGCACGCCGGTTGCCTAGGCCGGGGTGTAACAATAAATAGAGTTGAATTGAATGGAATTGTTACAGGTTCTGCCACAAAACCAGCAAATGCAGATTACAGTGTAAACGGTGTCTCCAGGTAGAAACAGCAGTGATACACCTGCTGCTGTCAGACCTGCAGGTATCAGGCTGTGATGTTCTCCTTTATGGTGGACAGAAATTATTTTTTTGGAGTGGCACAAATAATTTGTGGCATCTTATTTTATTTAATGCAGAACAGCTGATTGTTCTGTAAATAGTTTGAAATAGTTATTTTTAAAAAATCAACGTAAAAGGTAAATTGCTACAAATAACAAAATAACTTGGTTGTTTGCAAACCTTGTGTATAGGATTTAAAGGGTGTTCGTCTTGTAACCAGAAGGTTGCCGGTTCGAGCCCCGGCTCGGACAGTCTCGGTCGTTGTGTCCTTGGGCAAGACACTTCACCTACCGCCTACTGGTGTTGGCCAGAGGGGCAGATGGTGCAATATGGCAGCCTCGCTTCTGTCAGTCTGCCCCAGGGCAGCTGTGGCTACAACTGTAGCTGCCTCCACCAGTGTGTGAATGTGAGAGTGAATGAATAGTGGAATTGTAAAGCACTTTGAGGGCCCCGAAAAGCGCTATATAAATGCAATCCATTATTATTATTACTATTATTAAAATTCACCATTTATATTTAGATTTCAAGTTAATGATTTATTAAAAATGTTTGTGGTTGTAACAGTAAAAAATATAACTTTTTCTACTCATATTGTTTTTTGTCTGATTTTAGATCAATTGTGTTAATACAGTTTGTCAAAATGAAAACATAACTATAAATTCAGACACGTGAGGTTGTGCTGAAAAGAATGATACCAAACAAGGCAAAGTAAATAGTTTTTAAAGGTGAAATATAGAGGTCAAATCAAAAGTAGTTAAAAATGGCCAATTATACCCTGGACCCCAGAGGGTTGAACATTTTTTTTAAAGTAACGCAATAGTTACTTTTCAAGTAATTAATTACTTTTAGTAACTGACTTACAATATTCTAACTCTAAGTAACTACGTAGAGTTAACTCTAGTTAGTAGTATAGTTACTAGTTACTAACAAGTAACTAGTAACTATAATTACTTGTTCAAAGTCACTTGCCCAACACTGATCCCAAACCATCTCCACTGGGTTTAGGTCAGGTGACTGTATCATCACTACAGACCAAATAAATCAGCTGAATTTGGAAGTCTGCCTCCATGTTCTTTAACCGGAGCACACCCACCGTACCTGGCCACTCTAAATCAGCTAAACTCCTGGAGACAACACTTTGTCCATTTTATTTAGACACAGCGGCACCTCTGAAGCAAAGTGTTGTCCATTCTTCAAATTTCTATCCCTGGATAAATGAAAATACTCAAAATTTCAGGAGATATTGTGGCAAGTTACAGCGTTTATGGAAGGCTTCCAAGGTTGAGGTCCATCGAGTACATCTCAAGGAATCAATATCCTCACTTAACGACATGATAAAAAAGCTGGAACTGAATATTTTTCAAATCTAATGGCTTCAGAAAAGAACAATCCCAAAGTATTGTTTGATACAATTATGAAAATTGTCTCTCCTGATATTCCTCGTGTACCAGTCTATACTAAATCTGATTGTAATGAATCTTTGAACGAACGTGGAAAAAACAGTTGCAGAACAACTTAACGACTTTCTGGAGAAAAACAGTGTTCTGGACATTTTCCAGTCTGGTTTCTGTAAACTGTCCTCCACTGAGATGGCTTAACTTAAAGTGTGTGGTGACATTCTGATGTCAGCAGACTCTGGAGAGTGCACTGAGTTGGATCTCACCTCTGCTTTTGATACTGTTGATCACAGCATCATGATAAATAGGCTGAAGGACTTGTCCAGAGGCCTGGTAATGAATTTGATTCAGGTGTGCTGACCCAGGGTTAGACCTAAAACCTGCAGGACACCGGCCCTCGAGGCCTGGAGTTCCTCACCCCTGCTCTAGGCCAAATTATCAGATATTACAATAATATTTCTTATCATCTCTACGCTGATGACATTCAGACATTCAAATACTGTTCTTTCAAAGATTCTCAGTTTAATGCATTTTCTTGTTTAAATAATTGTCTGTCAGGAATCAAATAATTGTTAAACTTCAACTTTCTCCAGTTTAATATGGATAAAACAGAAACTTTGATCATTGCTCCTGATCACATGTCTTCAGAAATTAGGCAGCAGATCAGTTTTTAGGCCCTTCCATTAAATCGAGTCTCAGAAACTTAGGTGTTATATTCAACAGTTGAATGTTGCTTCAGAAAGTCTCTAAACAACTGGTTCAAAACTGTTTTTATCATCTAAGAAACATTTCTAAACTCAGACTGGTGTCAAAGGCAGAACTTGAGATGATTCTTCATGCTTTTATCTCTTCTCACTTGGAGTATTGTAATGGTCTTTTTACTTGTCTCAACAAATCGGCTCTGGAGCTTCACACTGTACAGAATGCTGCAGCGAGACTTTTAACTGGCACAAACAAGAGGTCACACATTACTCCAGTTTTGGCTTCTCTTCATTGGTTGCCACTAAATTTTAGGGTTCATTTTAACATTATATTCATAACTTTTAGAGCTGTACATGGTGAAGCTCCTCAGTGCATCGCTGACCTGTTGAAACCTCATGCTTCATCCCGAGCACTTAGGTCTTTAGGTCAGAGGTCACTGTTGGTCCCACAGACTCGGTTCAACACACGTGGGGATTGAGCTTTTCAGGCACCGAGGCTGTGGAACTCCCTGCTGTTATCTTTATGCTGTCTAGACTCCACTGACTCTTTGAAAAAGCAGCTGAAGACATTTCTATACAAACGAGATTATGTGCTATATAAATATATTCTACTTACTTACTTGAATATTCATTTATGAATATTTTTTTATTAAAATATTTATTTTCTTTACTTTATCACCCAATTAAATTATAATTCTGTAAATAAGGGTGATAGTGTGGCCTGTGTAGGTTGTCTTCAGGTTCTCTGCTTCCTCCCACAGTCCAAAAACATGCATGCTGGGTTAACTGGAGTGATTGTGAGCATAAATGCATAAGTGTTTACCTGGCTACATCACCGTGGTTACTGATGCTGAACCTATAACCTGGTCTGGATCAGGTTATATTCAGAGTGTGTGTTTTAAAATTGACTGAAGTGCCTCGTTTTCGCTGAGTCTTTCATTTACAGAAAGCTTTAAGTGTGATATAGATTCAGTCATATCTGACTAATGTCAGTGAATGAGGCCGAGCTGTAAAGTCACATTTCTGCTAATTAGCACACCAGCTAACTAGCACACCGGCTATCTAGCAAACCAGCTAAGTAGCAGACCAGCTGACTAGCGAACCGGCTAACTAGCACACTGGCTAACTAGGACACCAGCCGACTAGCGAATCGGCTAACTAGCATACCAGCTAACTAGCACACCAGCTGACTAGCGAACCGGCTAAATAGCACACCGGCTAACTAGCACGCCAGCTAACTAGCAGACCAGCTAACTGCAGCCACAGGCTGAAGGACTGTCACTACCCGATCCGTACCGGAAACCCGATCGGTACCCCGCATGCGCAAATCTTACGTCACTTCCTCTCTTTGCCAACATTGCGACATTCAATATATTTGAATGATACGGTTAGCGCCCAGTTAGCTCCTAGCATTTCTCAGCACCTCTGCCTCCTTTTCGACTACCAGGACATTTAAACAATGAATAATCCGTATCCGCAACAAATTTTTGCTTTTCTCCTCAACAGAGAGCGTTCCCCAATTGAACAACAGCGCCGTAAAATAAGAAGAATGGTGCCTAATGACAGAGTTAATAATACAGACTTTATAATATGTCACGTGAAGATTCAGCAGCCAGATGAAGTGTTTACTGGCAATTGACAGTGATAGCGGACATTATCATCACTTTTCCAACAATCCTCTCCACACAGACAAGCATAAACACACTCGATTATCACTAAAACAAATTTAACACACGTTTGTAATGACGCTAATTCAGTTTACAATAGGGTTCATTCGCTCAGTCAGCAGGTGGCGGTATCCTCGTACACTGGGGAGTACACTGCCATTAAACGAACAGAAGAAGAAGAAAACCCCTGCACATGCGCGGTACGGATCGGGTAGACCCGATTTGTAGAGAAGGGTCTGGCGGTCTGACTTTGCACATGCGCAGTAAGGATCGGGAGTCCCGATCCGTCACTATCTTTTATTTTTTTTATTTTTGTCTACATTATATTAAATGTTTCATTATCGGAAACATGTTAAGAGATACTTGTTATTCTTAACATCTTAACAGATACTCTGACCTGTAACTATCGTAAAATGCTTCGAACGGAAGTAGACACCTTTCGCGCATGCGGGGTACCGATCGGGTTTCCGGTACGGATCGGGTAGTGACAAGGACGATTAAATGTAGTGGAGATATCAGGGATTACACTGGTGTGTCCGATTCACTCTTTAGCACTCCAGTCACTCTGGTGTATCAGCCAGAGCACCACTGAAGGCCCAGCGTGTGGAATAAGGAGCTTAAGGTTTGGTTTGAGGCACTTTATTCTTTCACTGATTGATTCTTGTGGCTGTGATCACGTGTGTGGTTTCTTACAAAAAGTAAGTACAAAATACAAATACATGACAAATAAGATGAATAGATAAGATACATATCCAGTTATATGCATACGTCAGTATAGCTAACATAACCATATATAAGGTCAAAGATCACAGTACTATAATGCAGTAATGTTAAACACAAAGGTGTATATCTACATAAATCTATCCTATCAGTGATCAGGGTACTGTAGTATACTTCTACTACTTACACTATACAAACTAAACTGCATTAGTGTGACTTTAAGTTACCATCAGTACAGACGAACTGATGGTAGTTGGACAAAATAAAGGCTTTGCAATTACTGTGAAGGGCTTCCGGTTAAAGTAAGATCAGCTGATTACCTCATAACAAATTGTTTGCTATAGAACGCAGCCCCCACTCTTCATTAATATCATGTACTGTAACTTCCAAGTAACCATGGTTACCCAGCCACGCCCAGTAGTCTCCAGAGAGACCAACAGCCGGTGCACGTTGTAACGCTGTGGCTGTCGTAGTCTCTCCTTTTTCTACAGCTCATGTGTTCTTCTTGTGATGGTGCGTCTTGAGGGAGGCTCATACATGTGGTCATTTGTTGATCCTAAGAACGTTCCTCAGACCGACTTCTTCAACAACACTAATTGGCCTGAAGTTTGTAGCTACTCACTTCACTGTGGTGTTTGTTAGCTTGTCTTTCTTTGGTTTATCTTGACTCCTCCCACAAGCTGATCCTACGTAGTCTGCCCAAGTCTCCCACCTCTGTTTGTTTGGGTGGTTTGTTTGCTGCCATCAACAGCGTGTAATGCATTTAAGTGATACTTCAGACATGAAGTACTCCGACGATAAAAAACTCAACTTTGCTTAAAAATAACTTTAGTTGTATCAACACTGCCCTCTGGAATAATTAGACTTTGGTGACAAACTGATGTGATCTCCATGTTTCCTTTGTTGGACTGTGGGCGAGTGTCAGAACTGAATGTACTGAGTAACATGTAGAGTTTAAATATGTGTCCAGTTTTAGAGCTCTAAAGTGCAGCTATCATGTTAGGAATATGTTAGGAATAGACAGGAACACTGACCACACTGAGGTCAAATCTTTCTTTATCCAGTTCATCTGTAGGCTGAGCTCAGTCCATCCATTTAGTGAAATGATGTTTAAAGGTCTCCTTGTTCTGTGAGCGTGCACAGATCCTGAAGCAGAAAGCCTGGGTTAACAGAGAAATGATCATCACTGTGATGATGCTCATCATCTCTGACTGGGATTTGAGGTTTTGTCAAAGCAGCAAAGAAAGCCTGGCTATGTTGGACTGGGTGTGGAAGCAGCTCCCAGTTTGAGTTCAGGAGACAGACATCCTCTCTACTTTGAAGATCAGCTTCAAACTTTCCTTTTTGATAAAGCTTATAGTTCGAGCTGGATCAGGTGACCCTGAACCATCCCTGAGTTATGCTGCGATAGAGATGGATAACAGACGGATTGTTGTTTTGTGTGTCTGCAGTCTGTCAGGCTGTCTGATCACAGAGGAAGGCTGTACTTCTTTGGCCTCCGCTCTGAGCTCCAACCCCTCCCATCTGAGAGAGCTGGACCTGAGCTACAATCATCCAGGTCACTCAGGAATGAAGCAGCTGGAGACTGGACTGAAGGATCCAGGCTGGAGACTGGACACTCTCAGGTATGGAGAGAATGTCTGATAGAGGAGGAAGAGCTGGAAACATTTTCTGTGTCCTTCACTCACTTCCTGTTTGTTTCCTGCAGATGAGACATGAACAATCACACATGCAGGAATATTTTCAGGGACAGACTCACTGGTCTAGCTGGATAGTACATGGATATTTATGTAGGGGGTCTCCAAGGAGTCTGTTTGCAGGAACATTAATGATAACTGATAAGTCATGTTGAGAGTTTCATTAAAAGTAGACCTACAGTTAGGTCCAAAAATATTTGGACAGAGACAACATTTTGTATCTTTAGATACACTTTATTAGGGCACAGGTGTACCTGAGATAGTGGTCACTGTGTACCTAATAAAGTGTCAGCCATGTGTATGTTTCCCATGCTGTATGTCCACAGTCACAGTGACAGTCAGTGACACTGACAGAAGGATGAAACAGGGCTGTGAATGATTTCAGTCTGTGTGTGTGACAAAGAGGCAGACAGGAGCAGCTAGCCTACCTAGCACTAGCTGCTCGCATTGTTAAAAGGGAAGAGAAAACAATATTAGCATTAGCTGCTAATAATTATTCACCCCTAATTAGAATAAGCCGCTAAAAGCAGCCTACTTACCATTAACTCCTCACTTTGTTGTTACCCAACGGAAAAGAGTATTAGTATTTGCTACTATCATTTTTAATAAGTAAGAGAAAACAATGTTATCATTATTGGATAATGCTAACTCACATTAAATTAGCATTAGCTATTTACAGCAGCGTACTTAGAATTAGCCGCTCACATTGTTAAAAAGTAAGGGAAAACAGTATTAGCAGTAGCGCATAATGCTAATTCACGTCAACGTAGTATTAGTTAATAATGGCAGCCTACTTAGCATTAACTGCTCACTAATATAATGCTAATTTGCATCAAATTAGCATTAGCTGCTCAAGTTGTTATAAGGAAAAAGAGAAAACGATATTAGCATTAGCTGGTAATAATATTCACCCCAATTAGAATTAGCCGCTAATGGCAGCATACTTAGCATTAACTCCTCACATCGTTATCATGCAAATGAGGCTAACTTGCATTAATTAGACTGCTGTTATTAGCTAATGCTATTTAGCAGTAGCTGCTCACATTGTTAAAAGCAAAGGAAAACGATATGAGCATTAGGTTCTAATGCGTATTTGCCTTAAATTAGACGTAGGTGCTAATGGCGGCCTACTTAGCATTAGCAGCTCAGACGTTGTAATGCTAGGAAAAAGAGTGTTGATCCGATTCACTCTTTAGCACTCCAGTCACTCTGTTGTATCAGCCAGAGCACCATTGAAGGCCCAGCGTGTGGAATAAGGAGCTTAAGGTTTGGTTTGAGGCACTTTATTCTTTCACTGATTGATTCTTGTGGCTGTGATCACGTGTGTGGTTTCTTACAAAAAGTAAGTACAAAATACAAATACATGACAAATAAGATGAATAGATAAGATACATATCCAGTTATATGCAAACGTCAGTTATAGCTAACATAACCATATCTAAGGTTCAAAGATCACAGTACTATAATGACAGTAATGTTAAACACAAGGTGCATATCTACATAAATCTAACCTATCAGTGATCAGGGTACTGTTAGTATTCTTCTACTACTTACACTATACAAACTAAACCGCATTAGTGTGACTTTAAGTTACCATCAGTACAGACGAACTGATGGTAGTTGGACAAAATAAAGGCATTGCAATTATTGTGAAGGGCTTCCGGTTAAAGTAAGATCAGCTGATTACCTCATAACAAATTGTTTGCTATAGAATGCAGCTCCCACTCTGCATTAATATCATGTACTGTAACTCCCGGGTCTACAGAGAGACCAACAGCTGGTGCAGGTTGTAACGCTCCTTTTTCTACAGCTCATGTGTTCTTCTTGTGATGGTGCGTCTTGAGGGAGGCTCATACATGCCGTCATTTGTTGATCCTAAGAACGTTCCTCAGACCGACTTCTTCAACAACACTAATCGGCCTGAAGTTTGTAGCTACTCACTTCACTGTGGCGTTTGTTAGCTTGTCTTTCTTTGGTTTATCTTGACTCCTCCCACAAGCTGATCCTACGTAGTCTGCCCAAGCCTCCCACCGCTGTTTGTGTGGGTGGTTTGTTTGCTGCCATCAACGGCGTGTAATGCATTTAAGTGATACTTCAGACATGAAGTACTCTGACAATAAAAAACTCAACTTTGCTTAAAAATACCTTTAGTTGTATCAACACTGCCCTCTGGAATAATTAGACTTTGGTGACAAACTGATGTGATCTCCATGTTTCCTTTGTTGGACTGTGGGCGAGTGTCAGAACTGAATGTACTGAGTAACATGTAGAGTTTAAATATGTTCCAGTTTTAGAGCTCTAAAGTGCAGCTATCATGTTAGGAATATGTTAGGAATAGACAGGAACACTGAGCACACTGAGGTCAAATCTTTCTTTAGCCAGTTCATCTGTAGGCCGAGCTCAGTCCATCCATTTAGTGAAATGATGTTTAAAGGTCTCCTTGTTCTGTGAGCGTGCACAGATCCTGAAGCAGAAAGCCTGGGTTAACAGAGAAATGATCATCACTGTGATGATGCTCATCATCTCTGACTGGGATTTGAGGTTTTGTCAAAGCAGCAAAGAAAGCCTGGCTATGTTGGACTGGGTGTGGAAGCAGCTCCCAGTTTGAGTTCAGGAGACAGACACCCTCTCTACTTTGAAGATCAGCTTCAAACTTTCCTTTTTGATAAAGCTTATAGTTCGAGCTGGATCAGGTGACCCTGAACCATCCCTTAGTTATGCTGCCATAGAGATGGATAACAGACGGATTGTTGTTTTGTGTGTCTGCAGTCTGTCAGGCTGTCTGATCACAGAGGAAGGCTGTACTTCTCTGGCCTCAGCTCTGAGCTCCAACCCCTCCCATCTGAGAGAGCTGGACCTGAGCTACAATCATCCAGGTGACTCAGGAATGAAGCAGCTGGAGACTGGACTGAAGGATCCAGGCTGGAGACTGGACACTCTCAGGTATGGAGAGAATGTCTGATAGAGGAGGAAGAGCTGGAAACATTTTCTGTGTCCTTCACTCACTTCCTGTTTGTTTCCTGCAGATGAGACATGAACAATCACACATGCAGGAATATTTTCAGGGACAGACACACTAGTCTAGCTGGATAGTACATGGATATTTATGTAGGGGGTCTCCAAGGAGTCTGTTTGCAGGAACATTAATGATAACTGATAAGTCATGTTGAGAGTTTCATTAAAAGTAGACCTACAGTTAGGTCCATAAATATTTGGACAGAGACAACATTTTGTAACTTTAGATACACTTTATTAGGTCACAGGTGATACCTGAGATAGTGGCCACTGTGTACCTAATAAAGTGTCAGCCATGTGTATGTTTCCCATGCTGTATGTCCACAGTCACAGTGACAGTCAGTGACACTGACAGAAGGATGAAACAGGGCTGTGAATGATTTCAGTCTGTGTGTGTGACAAAGAGGCAGACAGGAGCAGCTAGCCTACCTAGCACTAGCTGCTCGCATTGTTAAAAGGGAAGAGAAAACAATATTAGCATTAGCTGCTAATAATTATTCACCCCTAATTAGAATAAGCCGCTAAAAGCAGCCTACTTACCATTAACTCCTCACTTTGTTGTTACCCAACGGAAAAGAGTATTAGTATTTGCTACTATCATTTTTAATAAGTAAGAGAAAACAATGTTATCATTATTGGATAATGCTAACTCACATTAAATTAGCATTAGCTATTTACAGCAGCGTACTTAGAATTAGCCACTCACATTGTTAAAAAGTAAGGGAAAACAGTATTAGCAGTAGCGCATAATGCTAATTCACGTCAACGTAGTATTAGTTAATAATGGCAGCCTACTTAGCATTAACTGCTCACTAATATAATGCTAATTTGCATCAAATTAGCATTAGCTGCTCAAGTTGTTATAAGGAAAAAGAGAAAACGATATTAGCATTAGCTGGTAATAATTATTCACCCCTAATTAGAATTAGCCGCTAATGGCAGCATACTTAGCATTAACTCCTCACATCGTTATAATGCAAATGAGGCTAACTTGCATTAAATTAGACTGCTGTTATTAGCTAATGCTATTTAGCAGTAGCTGCTCACATTGTTATAAAGCAAAGGAAAACGATATAAGCATTAGGTTCTAATGCGTATTTGCCTTAAATTAGACGTAGGTGCTAATGGCGGCCTACTTAGCATTAGCAGCTCAGACGTTGTAATGCTAGGAAAAAGAGTGTTAGCATTAGCCGTTCACATTGTTATAAAGTTAAGGGAAATAGTGTTAGCATTAGCTACTCACATTGTTAAAAAGTAAGCGTTGGACTGGAAAAGTTAAGAACTAAAGATTTAGGAGTGTTTCTCGATAGCTCTTTCTCATTTGAGAAACAAATGAATTCTGTTATTAAAACCAGCTGTAAGGTTTATATTGTTGATTGTCATTTATGCTTAGAAATATTTACTCATACATGCTTAGAGTCGTATAATCGATTGCATGATGATAGAGGTTTGATCCTCAGTAGTCTGTAAAGACTCTGTGTGCCTTCTAGAGTGCTCTGGCATGCACACACCACTTGGGGCCATGAGAGAGGTCGTACCCTCTCTTACTGATTTATGGTGTAGGACAGGGGTCTCAAACTCAATTTAGCTGGGGGCCGCTGCAGGCAGAGTCTGGGTGAGGCTGGGCCGCATTAGGTTTTCCACAAGAAAGGCATGGTTAAAAAATTCCAATCTTCTCAAATCTCTTTATTTTTATTTTTTAACACAAAATATGAAAAATAAATAAACAAATTAAGAATTAATAAGAAAATAAATCAATCTGTAATACATAAATAAAATAATAATAAGATATTTTTAGTCAGTGAACTTGTGTGTTTTTTTCAGTCTTCTATATCTGCTGTATTTAGATTGAAATGTCTGTATTAACAGTTCTATAACCTTCTTCTGAACATGAATGGAACACTGTAGAAAATGAACTGTTCTTCTGAACATGGCTTCTCTTGCCTACTCCTTGCTGCTAGAGACCTGGCAGCGTTTCCTCTCGCATAGCCGAGCCAGATTTGGCCTGAGGGAGGAAGCAGTTGCGACCCTCAGTATGTCTTGAAGATGATCATCCGTAAGTCTGGACCTGTACTTGGACTTATTGAAGTTCAAAGTGGAGAAGAGCTTTTGGCACAAGTATGTGCTACCAAAAAGGCACATGGTCCGCTTGAACATTCGGGAAAGCCGAGGGAAACTAGGGCTCAAGTCTCTCAAAAATTGTCCAAGCTTGTCTGCTTTTCCACTCACCTCCCTGAACTTTGCTTTGAGTTCAGAGTTGCACTGCAGCTCAATGAGCTCCATTTGAAGCACAGAAGGGGCATCTTGCACATCAAAGGAGAAGGGGTCCGCAAAAATGTGAAAGGTGGCTCTGTGTGTCTTGAAGTCAGCAAATCTGTGATCAAATTCCTCCTGTAGCCTCAAAATGACATCAACATACTTGTCAGCACTGAATGGTGTGCCTGCATCCACGAGTGCCTTGCATGCTGGGAAATGGCAAAGGTTTGTCTGAGAGAGCTGAGCTTTCCAGAGCGCCAGTTTTGTGGAGAATGCTCTCACGTTGTCATAGGCAGCACTGACAAGTTGCCCCTGGCCTTGTAACGTCTTGTTCAGTACATTAAGCTCATGTGTCATATCAACAAGAAAAGCTGAGTCCATGAGCCATTTGGGATCAGTTAGCACAGGAACACTAACTCCATCCTTCTCCATGAAGGCTTCACTTCTGCTCTCAACTCAAAAAGTCTCTTTAATACATTTCCCCTGCTGAGCCAACGTACCTCAGTGAAGTCGAGCACATCCCCATATTCTGACTCCATTTCCTCTAAAAAAGCACAGAACCTTCGGTGCTTTAAGCCCCTGGATCTGATTTGGTTGATGCATTTCACAACAATAGACATCACATTGTCAAACTTCAGGCATTTGCTGCAAAGGACCTGCTGATGGATGATGCAGTGCAGAGCAATGGCCTCCTCCACGCCTTCCTCTTCCAGTTTGTTTTGTGCCACCAGTCCATTTTTCCTCCCTGTCATTGATGGCGCTCCATCTGTTGTTATTCCAACAAACCTCTTCCATGGCAAACCAACATTCTCAATGGCATCACACAGCTTGTAAATATCTGCTGAGCGGTGGTCTGGCCATGCATTGGAATTACTGTGAGCAGCTCCTCCATCACTTCAAAACTGTCATCAACACCACGGACATACATTGGGAGCTGGGCAGTGTCGGTGATGTCTGTGGTCTCATCAAGAGCGACTGAGTATACACTGAAACATTTGGCTTTCTCACACAGTTGGTCATAAATGTCACTTGACAGGTCAGAAATGCGATCTGCTGCGGTGTTGGCAGAAAGGCTGATGTTGCTAAACTGACCTTTCTTTCCCGGACAGACTATATTTGCAGCCTGCAATATGCACTTTTAGACAAATCCACCTTCTGTGAATGGCTTCCCCTGCTTTAGCAATCATCTCACTAACCACGTGGCTCCGACTGCTGCATTATTCTCTTTGGTTGCTTTCTTGGAGAAATCTTGCTGCCTCAGTAGATCTGTTTTAAGACTGGCAACCCGGTTCGCTCTCTCGTCTCCCTGGTATTTTGCATCCAGCCTCAGCATGTCTAGTTGTGTAATGACGTTTCAAATTGTATTCCTTGTGCAGCGCAACTTTCTCTGTGCAAATAAGACAGGTCGGGGTGCCCCTGTGCTCAACAAAGAAATATTGCATTTCCCACTTTTCCTGAAATTGTCGGTGCTCATCACCAACCTTTCTCTTCACCGCAGGCTTTGAAAAAGACATGTTTGGGGCTATGTGACATTTATAATTCTACTTGGTGTCACTGTCGCATTGAAGTTTCAATCAAGCGTTTAGCCGACGGACGGGGAACGTCTCAACGCGTAGAGAACGTCATTTCTGCTTCTTTTTCTTGCAACCGTAGCACGGCGATCGGCAGATAAAAAGCCGGTAGCAGTCTCCTTTGTTTTTACGCTCGATGTTCATGTCTTTCATGACGACACGAACACCGTGGCGTTTGCAGATGGTAGAAAGTGCAGGGATAGCGAGCGCAAAAAGGCGACTGCTCACGGCGCCGGGCTGTTGTTACAGGAGAAAGAAGCGGAAATGACACCGTGACATATAACAACTAACATCAGCTGTTTCTGATGTTAGTTGTTTTGACTGCTTTTACATTATATTGAAATATATGTAATGTTCATGTTTGCTGCAATGCAAACGCAGTGATGCAAATAAAAACATCGAGCCACAAATTACGGTGCGACCCTATAATTAGTCCGGTTACCGGGGACTGTTGTTGCCGATGAACAGGTGTCGCTATGTGACTGCAGACTAAATTGGCTGCATTGAGTTCATGACTTTTCTTTTATCCGCCGCCTACGCATCACTGTGAGAGAGAATCCAGACTAATGATGAAGGAACTGAGCTCACAGTCAATTGCAGTCAGTGAACACTCAGTTTATTTTGGGCCAGAAATGCTCACTCTGTGTGTACATCACTGTCAGCAATAGACTCCGGCTGTGTGGACAGGACACATGTGACAGCCATCCCTGTTGGTTTGTGACTGAAGAGGAAAGAAGTTAACAAAGGAATCATTAGAAGAGATTTCAAACATCAACTGATGTGAATCCATGAATCTGAAAACGTGTTTGGGAGTGAAAGAGACAGACATGTACAGACTGAACTATCTGTTCAACAGTCAAGTGTTTCTGTAACAGGAGACACTCTTACACTCCACTCAGCACCAGGGACACTGAGCCAACCACGAGACCAGAACCATAAACCAGGATAAAGAGTTTGAGTGATAGTGGGGTTGAAGGTGTGGAGGGTGATCAGAGTGTCAGAGGAGACGTCTGTAAAGGACAGAGTGCCAGCAGGACATCCCACAACACTGCTGCTCTGTTAGAGACAGAGGAGGAGGAGAGGAGGAGGAGGGAGGAAGGGAGTTAGTCTTTATTGTGCCAGACAAACGAGGACCATCATCAGAGCAACAGACTGCACAGACTGGATCATTGTGTCCAAACAAACAGCACAGTCTCTGCGCCTTTCCTCTGATGCTTCTGTAACTCACTGATATAAAACGTTTCCTCTCACACTCACCTCCCAGAGACAGCGACCAGTCAGAACCATTTCTACACAGCAGCTGTTAAACAAACATCAAATCTGTCTGGATGATCAGGATATGACTGAACCTCCTCCACACGTGTCACTTCCTGTTGTTGTCAGACAGTTGGAGCTTGTGTGTACTGTGTGTGTGTCGATTGTGAGTTGACAGGAATCTGAGGAGAGAACAAACACAATGCCAGCGCAGTTATTGATCCATCATCTGTTCATTGATTGACACTTTGGATGATGACTCCTGACATGATGAAGATGGTTGAATGTGTGCTGCTTTGTTTTCAGAATCCCATTAAAAACACACTTACACTTCCTCAGACCTGGTCTCAACCATCGACTCCAGCAGGCTCCACCCTGAAGAGGAAGGAGGGGGGTCAGAGCAGCAGCACAGTCAGCAGCACACATGGACATTAACATGGCTCTCACACACACCACGTTACACACATGAGCTCAAAGCTCGGCTCCACTTTTTTATTCAAAGAAATCTACATTTATTATATCACATTTAAAAACAGCTTGAGCCAAGTGCTGCACAGAGTAGAGAGAAAATAGGAAACAACACAGTAATGACTATAAAGACTGGTCAGGATTGAAAAGCTACAGAGTACAAATGTGTTTCCAACCGGCTGTTTAAAAATGTCCAGTGTTGGTGACGACCTGATGTGAAGGGCGACTGTTCCAGAGTTTGGCTGCAGCCATCGATAAAGCTCACCCTTTTTTTACGTCTAGTGCTGGTCAGAAGCTGCTTATCTGCAGACCTGAGGGCTCCACTGGATTGTTTTGTTAAAGAGAGATAAGATGGAGCCAATCCATTCACAGATTTAAAGACAACCAGATCTGGAAGTGGATTCTAACCACGTACTGGTAACCAGTGGAAGAAGCTGGTGATGGGTCGTCTAGCACAGACCCACCGCGGAACAGACAATTGAGGAGGGAGAGAACTGTGACAAGCGCCGTTCCTTCACTTGACCTCAGTCGCTCTCGTCTGCTCCCTCGTAACACTGCTGCTTATTGAGCTTACATGAATATGCACAAGTTCATTAACATATGACGTCTTACACAGGTATGAACAAAGAGGTACCAGTCTGTGCATAGTGGTGTTTGTGTGGTGTGTGTCTGTGTGTGTGGTGTGTGTGTGGTGGTGCGTGCGTAGAGTGTGTGTGTGGTGTGCGTGTGTGGTGTGTTATGTGTGATGTATTGTGATGGGTGTGTGTGGTGTGGTGTGTGTGTGTGTCTGTGTGTGTGTGAGAGTGTGTGTGTGATGTGTGTGTGTGTGTGAGAAGGTGTGTGTGTGTGTGATGTGTGTGTGCTGCGTGGTGTGTGTGTGTGTGTGTGAGTGTGGTGGTGTGTCTGTGGGTGCGTGTGTGTGGGTGTGAGTGTGGTGGTGTGGTCTGTGTGGTGTGCGGTTTGCGTGTGTGGCGTGTGTTGTGTGTGGTGTGGTTGTGGTGTGTGTCTTGTGGTGGTCTGTGTGAGTGTGTGTGTGTGTGTGTGTGAGTGTGTGTGTGTCTGTGTGTGTGTGGGTGTGGGTGCGTGAGTGTGTGTGTGTGTGCGAGTGTGTGTGTGTGCGGGTGTGTGCGAGTGTGTGTGTGTGCGGGTGTGTGGTGTGTGTGTGTGTGGTGTGGTGTGGTGTGTGTGTGGAGTGTGTGGTGTGGGTGTGTGGTGTGCGTGTGCGTGCGGTCGTCGATGTGTGTGGTGGTGTGTGTGTGTGTGTTGTGTGTGTGGGTGTGGTGTGTGTGTGTGGTGTTGTGTGTGTGTTGTGTCTGTGTTGTTGTGTCGGTCGGGTTGTGTGTGGTGGTGTGGGTGTTGTGTGTGTGTGTGGGGTGGGGTGTGTGGTGTAGTGTGTGGTGTGCGCGTGTGGGTGTGTGTGTGTGTGTTGGTGTGTGGGTGTGTGGGTGTGTGTGGTGTGTGTGTGTGTGTGTGGTCTGTGTGTGTGGTGTGTGGTGTGTGTCTGTGTGTGGTGTGTGTCTGGTGTGTGTGTGTGTGGTGTCTGGTGTCTGTGTGTCTGTGGTGTGGGGTGTGTGTGTGCTGCTGTGTGTGTGTGCGTGTGTGTGTGTGTTGCGGTGTCTGTGTGCGGTGTCTGGTAGCGCGTGTGCGTGCGTGTGTGTGGGGGTGTGTGGTGTGTCTGTGGGTGGTGGTGTGAGGGGTGGTGTGTGTGTCTGTTGGGTGTGTGTGTGGGGGCTGTGTGGTCTGTGGGTGAGGCGCGTGAGTGGTGTGTGGCGCGGTAGCTGCGCAGCGTGTGCGGTGCGTCGCGTGAGGTGCGCTGTGGATCGTGCCGGGCTTGGCGGGTCTGGTGCTGTGGCATGTGTGTGATTGATGTGTGTTGGCGGACGGGTGGTGGAGCGTAGCGCGCGCGTAGTGTTGTGTGTGTGCGTGCGTGTGCCCCGTCTGTGCTGTGTGCGTGTGGTGTGGACTGTGTGTGTGTGCGTTGGCGTAGCGGTGGCGGCGCGTGGGCCGCGTGCGTGCGTGTGTCGTCTTGGCCTGTTGTGGCGTGTGATGTGGACTGACCTGTGTGTGGTGTGTGTGTGTCTGTGGGTGTGTCGTGTGTCGTGTAGCTGTCTGTGGTGTGGGTCCTGAGGAGTGTGTGTGTGTTCTTGTGTCTGTGTTTGTGGGTGTCTGTGTCTGTCCTGTGTCGGTCTGTGGGAGTGTGAAGTGTGGATCCTGTTCGTGTGTGGGTGTTGTGTGTCTGTCTGTGTGTGTGATGTCTGTGTATCTGTGTGGTGGTGCGCGCGCGTGTGTGCGCAGGTCGTCACGTGTGTAGCGGGGGTGCGTGGTGTGTGAGTGTGGTGTGCCTGTGCTGTGGTGGTGTGGTGGACGTGTGTGTGCTGGTACTGATGTGTGTGGTGTGTTGGTCTGTGGGTGTGTGGTCGTGTGTCTGGTGTGTGTGGTGTTAGGGTCGTGCGTGTGACGTCGTTAGTGATGTTGTGTGTGATGGTGTCTGTGTGGGTGGTGGTTTGTGCTGTGTGTTGGGGGTGTGTGTCTGTGTGTGTGTCTGTGTGTGTGTGTGTCATAGTGTGTGTGTCTGGTCTAGTGTGGTGTGTGTGTTGTTTGTGTTGTGTGTGATGTGTGGGTCGGGTGTTCCGTGTTGTGTGTGTCTGGGTGTGTCTTGTGGGTCTGTGTCGCTGTGTCTGGTGTGTGTGTGGTGGTGTGTGTCGTGTGTCCGTGTGTGTCCAAACGGTGACCCTGTGACCCCTCAAAGCTGGGTGCTAAGAGTCCAGCGGTCCCCCTACAAAGGGCTCTTACTTAACCAGGACACAGAGCAGGGTGTCCTCCTACACCAGGGGTCTCAAACTCGCGGCCCGCGGGCCAGTTGTGGCCCGCAGGACGATAGTATTTTGGCCCACCTTAATATGAAAATGTAATGTTTAGGTGGATAATGTATGCACTTACAGTGTTGTGGGCGGAGCTGAATATAGCCACCATCGGGGTGGGATATGGATCTCAGGTGGGACCACCAACGGGCTTGATTGCAAGCAGGGAACATTTCTCATGAGTCCAGTTCCAGCAGCGTTGCCCTGGAGTGTTTCGTTCTTTCTGTGCCTGGCTGGCTTCCTCCTTTCTATTGGGCAAAACGCCGACAATTCGCGCGGCCACGCGCGGCGTCACAAACACTTTCACAAAAAATTTGTTTTTATTTAAAGTTGCTTGCCGCGGGACATGATACGTATAGAGATTTATAACCCAAGATATAATAACCCCGTATTACCGGGACAATCGCACACATCACCTGTATACAAGAACAGGTAATGTGCATTATGCGGACATCGGTTGTTTTACACAACCCTGAACAATGGCCAAAACACGCGACGAAGCACAGTTTAAACTGAGGCCACAGCTACGCGGAGCGACCTGGAAATCGAGCCAGCGGCGCGAGAATTAAGATTAACGAATCGATGGTTCGCAAATGGGAGGAAGCTAAGAAACAAGCTCGGGCCAGGCAGTCAGAAGACGCAGCTGAGTTTCCGCCGGACCATAAGGCGAGGTGGCTCGAGTTTGGAGGAAAGACTCGAGCGTGGGATCATCGAGCAAAGAACGAGCGGGAGAAGTGTTTCGACGGTCACAATTCGGCGTAAAAGCAGTTTCACGTTTCACTTTTTATGGAAAACGGTGCCATTTTTCCATCCGGACCAAGACTAACGGTAGCGGCAGCACTTCCAGCGGATTATAAGGAAAAAGCGGTCATCTTCCGCGTCCTACTTGCAGCAAACAATCGGCGACAAAAACATCCAGCCCAGCCACATAACAAACATGGAGACGAGGTCCCGCTCACTTTTGACATCCCGGGTGAGTCACACGTGTGGAGAGAGAAGGGGACCAGAACCTAGGCGATACGCCAACGGGTATGAAACTAGTCTTTCGGTTTTATAGATTGTGTGCTTGGCTGCCATGCTAATGGCAAAAACTGCCGGCCTATGGTGATTTTTTAAAGCGAAAAAAAGACTGTTGCCTAAAGAGAGATGTTTCCCAGCAGGAATACATATACAGAAGACCAAATGAAAAGAGGCTGAGCGATGACTGAGGAAGATAAAGATCGAGTGAGAGACTGGCGGGAGTAGAGGTGATGTAAGGAGACCAGGTGGTTTTGTTCCACGCATCACCATCGCTGTTGATCTGTGAGACTCTATGCGTGCCCATGCTCACAGCCGATGTGAAAAAACTAGTGAAGCAAATGAACTGTGAGCTTGCTGTCATTCTGGGAGCCTGACAAAGGAACTCCAACCGCTGGACATCGGTGTGAACCGCCCGTTCAAAGTAAGGCTCGAGCGGCCCTGGGAGCGATGGATGACCGGTGGGAGACCACAGTTTCACTAAGAGTGGAAGGCAGTGCCGGCGAGTTACGCCACAATTGCCAATGGATTGTAGATGCTTGGGCTAACATGTTGCTGGCATGTTGTTTCGAGCTTTCGCAAAAGCCGGCATCGTTCCGAGGAGCCGCACGGCACGGAAAGTGACTCTGACGGTGAAGACAGTGTGAACCTGGCAGTTTGATGGAGATTTAGCGGCAGCTGTTCAATTCAGACACAGAGGATGAGGACTCCATGGGTTTGATTGATGATAAAAAATGTGAGTACCAAACTTTGTTTTGTCCTGCTTTATTTTTAAATATGCACACTTGTATGCTTGTGTTTGTTGAGATGAAGACTACCGTGCATAAGGTACCGAGTCAGGTTGTGCTCCCGCTTTATTTTAAATACGCATACGGTACTTGTATGCGGCCCTATGGGTCCAAGTGCGCCTTATTGTGTGTTAAATACAGTAAGGGCACACATAACTGAGACTGCGCCTTTTAGGCACGTGGCGCCTATGGTCGTGAAATACGGGAAC